>NC_088879.1:31102322-31132714 GCF_032884065.1 Artemia franciscana | reverse complement strand
AATCATAAAATAGTCTAATATCTTCATTTTTTCAACATACGTAGCTATTACCCTCGAAAACTAAAACTTTTGACATAGGAAAAGAGCCTTTAATCACATTCTTTACCATTTGCAATCATAAAATAGTCTAATATCTTCATTTTTCAACATACGTAGCTAATACTCTCGAAAACTAAAAATTTGACATAGAAAAAGAGCCTTTAATCACATTCTTTACCATTTCCAATCATAAAATATTCTAATATCTTCATTTTTTCAACATATGTAGCTATTACCCTCGAAAACTAGAACTTTTAACATAAGAAAAGAGCCTTTAATCACATTCTTTATCATGTGCAATCATAAAATAGTCTAATATCTTCATTTTTTCAACATACGTAGCTATTACCCTCGAAAACTAAAACTTTTGAAATAGGAAAAGAGCCTTTAATCACATTCTTTACCATGTGCAATCATAAAATTGTCTAATATCTTCATTTTTTCCACAGACAAAGCTATTACCCTCGAACACTAAAACTTTTGACATAGGAATAGAGCCTTTAATCACATTCTTTACCATGTGCAATCATAAAATAGTCTATTATCTTCATTTTTTCCACAGACATAGCTATTACCCTCGAAAACTAAAACTTTTGAAATAGGAAAAGAGCCTTTAATCACATTCTTTACCATTTGCAATCATAAAATAGTCTAATATCTTCATTTTTTCAACATAAGTAGCTCTTACCCCCGAAAACTAAAACTTTTGAAATAGGAAAAGAGCCTTTAATCTCATTCTTTACCATTTACAATCATAAAATAGTCTAATATCTTCATTTTTTCAACATACGTAGCTATTACCCTCGAAATCTAAAACATTGACATAGGAAAAGAGCATTTAATCACATTCTTTACCATTTGCAATCATAAAATAGTCTAATATCTTCATTTTTTCAACATACGTAGCTATTACCCTCGAAAACTAAAACTTTTGACATAGGGAAAGAGCCTTTAATCACATTCTTTACCATGTGCAATCATAAAATAGTCTAATATCTTCATTTTTTTAACATACGTAGCTATTACCCTCGAAAACTAAAACTTTTGAAATAGGAAAATAGCCTTTAATCACATTCTTTACCATGTGCAATCATAAAATTGTCTAATATCTTCATTTTTTCAACATACGTAGCTATTACCCTCGAAAACTAAAACTTTTGAAATTGGAAAAGAGCCTTTAATCACATTCTTTACGATGTGCAATCATAAAATAGTCTAATATCTTCATTTTTTCAACATACGTAGCTATTACCCTCGAAAACTAAAACTTTTGAAATAGGAAAAGAGCCTTTAATCACATTCTTTACCATGTGCAATTATAAAATTGTCTAATATCTTCATTTTTTCAACATACGTAGCTATTAACCGAATGCTGATAACGTCTCCATATGTTTTAATGTAAACACAGCAAAGTAATGGCTTGCACTAAAGTGGTGGCTTGCACTAAAGATTCACTGGTTCAATAAAACTTTAGTAAATCGATGTAATTATAGGAAAACAATAATAGTTCAATAAATTAGATATAGTAAGTTTTTGGTTGGATAAATCGCAAGCAACTCAATAACGCATTGCACAGGGCTATTGGAATAGCAAGTGATTCAACTGTAAAATTAAGCCTTCTTCACTGGGCATGGGGTTTGGGGAAGCAGGGGGTAATAGTTGCTACAACAGTAGCAAAGAAGCTGGCTAAAACAAGAAGATCACATCCAAAATTTACCTACAACCACCCGACAGACAATTTGCACTACAACACTGTCGGCTGAAGCAACTCCTTGCTGACAGCTTTAGTAAAAGCCAAGTGTCAGAACTTATTTTTGTTTGTCTTATGTATGTGCATTTTTTATTATATTGTGTATGTAGGGTGTTGGAAATTAAATGAGTAGCACCTTTGCTAAATAGGAACTTTTCTTCGTTACCACTAGAAAAAAAATGTATCATTGAAGACTTAGGGCAGGCCCATGCTACCTTGACTTCTTTGCCGTTATATATCCCCAAGACCCCTCCAGCACCGATGTGAGCCCCCCCCCCCATCCCCAAATCGAAATAATATTTGGCCATAATAAAAGAGACAAAAACTTAGGAAGCACAAAACAAAAGAATACAGCGCAACATAATTGAATTAACAAAATATTAAAAAATAAAAGACTTGTTGACATACTACGTTCTGAGTACAAAAAAGCTTGCTAATTTCTCAGGTGTAGGACCAAGGATCTAAAAAAAAAAAAAAAAAAAAAAAAAAAAAAAAAAAAAAAAAAAAAAAAAACAAGAGTACTTCGCCTGTGTCCCATTTTTGGCTATATTGCTTATGTATATGCAATTTTTTTAGGGTAGAATTAAGAAAAATTTTAGGCTAGAATTTTCAAATGTGTCCTTCAGAAAAATTTAGAGAGAGGGAGCTTTCTCTTAACCACTAAATATTTACTATGTAATCGAAATTTTTTATCACCTAGAAACTAAAATTTAACAGGAAGAAAATTAAAATTATAATAAAGGCTTAACCACTATCGTAATCATTTTCTTCTGTAGGAACATAGACAGGCATTTTCTTTCCATGAGTAGATCCCCAAGGCTCTTCACTAAACTTGGCAAAACTTTCTAAGTTCTTTGAAGACAATTCTTTCAGCATTTCTGGTATCGCACTTACAGATAGAGTGGCATAGCCGTTTGTCTAAAACAAAAATATACCATAGAGCATCACACTAAATAAGAAAATGAATTCCAAAAGAACAGTAGCATAATCATCCCTCTAAACAGAGAAACAGTTAAAGGGGAGATTATGGGTTTGGATGCTCAAAACCTTAGGATGACAATGACAACATATAATATAGTCTAGGTTACACAGTAATGAAACCAAAAAAAAAGATACCTCCACAGACACAGGAGATACTACCACAGAATGAAGATGGAGCCCCCAAAAGATTTCTTATAAAGCCCCAGGTCCATCCCAAGAAAATAACTGTAAAAAATGGTCCATTATTATAGATTTTCCCAAAAACTAGATTTGCCATAGCTTAAGGCATACCAACTGAGAAGCCTTAGGCTACTGTTATTTTCTTTTATTTCTATATTAGCATTTTCGATTTAGTTTTTTTTCTTATTATTTTCTGTATCATACTTGATGCAGAACAAAATTGTTTTGAGAAATTATAACTACTGCCCAACTTAGTATCAAATGTCAACTTTATGCCTGTATTGATACTAGACAATACAGAAGAAGTACTACAACGTGTGAGCACGTATACTATAACTAAGCCGCATGGTGGAAATCAATCTGTTTAGATACAAAATCAGATGCATTCAAATATTTGCTTATTTAGTGCAAAACACCTGGAAAAAGACCTTTGCTGGTGAGTGAAAACTGCAAAAACAAAAGTGTGAGGAGTTTGCAAAAACAAAGGCTGAACCAATCCTGTTATAAATTAGCAGCTACATAGTATTATAAAAAGTCTTATCTATATATATATAAATAGGTTATCTGTGGGTTATGTCTGTCGAGTGACGTCATGTCATCATGTCGTCATGAAGTTAGTTGTTGTCATATTTGTCTTGACGATGACCTCATTAAAGGTATTTAAGACATTCGTTCAAAGACAAATTTTTAATTCTGAGAAGATCGTGGTCGGAAAAATATTTAATTGTAAAATGACTGAAGAACCTACAATGGCAACAGCCAAGGAAGCTGCTCAAAGAGTCTATGCCAAAAAACTTGCTGCTGATAGAGAAAGTAAGAAAGAAAGCGTGCCGAGGAATCACAAGAACAGCAAGAAAACAGGCTTGCGGCTGATAGTGAAAGTAAGAACAGAAAGCGTGCCGAGGAATCACAAGAGCAATGTGAAAACAGGCTTGCGGCTTCAAAAGATAATGCCAGATTAGGAATGCGCAATTTCCGTCAACGAAGACGTGTCGAGGAACTAGCAAAACAACGCGAAACCAGACTTGCTGCTAAAAGAGAAAGTGAAAAAAGAAGGCGTGCCGAGGAATCACAAGAAAAAAAAGAAAACAGGCTTGTGGCTGATAGAGAAAGTAAGAAAAGAAAGCGTGCCGAGGAATCACAAGAGCAACCTGAAAATTATCGCCTGGCATTCAGGTACAGCCCAGTCGATGATTATAGCTTGAGTAGATGTGTTCAAATCGGGATTATGTCTAAAATTTGTCCCTATTGCAAGGCCATGAAATTCAATGGTGAAACAATGGGAATGTGTTGCGCCTCAGGAAAAGTTAAACTTCCTCTATTGGCTGAACCACCAGAGCCATTGAAGACTTTCCTTACTGGAACTACGTCAGAATCTAAGCGTTTTTTTTATCACAAATAAGAAAATATAACTCATGTTTCCAAATGACGTCGTTTTGGTGCCCAAATCGAAAATCCAGATCAATATGTGCCTACTTTCAAAGTAAAAGGGCAAATTTATCATAGAGCAGGGTCCCTTCTACCATTCTTAGGCGAGAATCATAAATTTTTATAATTGTACTTCATCAGTGATAGAAATTCTGAATTGAATGCACGTTGCGAAATTTCTCCCGACGTTGAAAGGACAATCGTTTCCCAATTGCAACATCTTTTCCACGAAAATAATAATTTAGTGCGTCTGTTCAAAACAGCCATCCATTTGATGCCTACTGATACGCATAAAATTGTTATTTCGCTGACAAAACGCCTCCTGGCCAACATGTGCGTAGATACAATGCTCCAACTATCGACGAAGTGGCAATCGTTATGGTCTGTGATCATTTTTTACCTTGAGATATTATTCTTCATAAGCAAAACGCTCAGTTGGTAAGAATTGCTGAAACTCATCGATGCTACGATGCCCTACAATATCCTATCATTTTTTGGGATGGAGCCGACGGCTATCACTTTAATATTAAATTGATAAATCCAGCCACTAACAACGAAATGAATAAGAAATGCAGTGCAATGCATTATTATTCCTATAGACTAATGATTCGGCAGGATGAAGACAATTATATTTTTAAGTGCCGTCAATTGTTTCACCAATACGTCGTTGATATGTATGCAAAAATAGAATCAGAACGTTTGCTATTTATCTGTCTTAATCAGACCAATCTCCGCTATGAACAATATTTTCATTTGTGAGATGCAGATGTAAATGACGGTAATACCGCAAACGTTGGAAGATTAATAATTTTACCTTCGTCATATGCTGGCAGTCCCCGTCATATGCATGAATATGCTCAAGATGCTATTGCGTATGTTCGTCTCAATGGTTATCCAGATTTATTTATAACATATACATGTAATCAATCTTCGGACGAGATACAGCAGCTTTTACTTCAAGGACAATCGGCGGTTCATAGACATGACATTACGGCCCTTGTCTTCTGGCAGAAGTTGAAATCACTGATAATCTATATAGTAAAACTTGAAGTGTTTGGGTCAGTGCTATGCTGGATGTACTCAGTGGAATGGCAAAACCGAGGATTGCCACACGCACATATACTAATCTGGCTACATTATAAAATTACTTCTAACGAAATTGATGATGTGATTGCTACAGAAATCTCTGATGAAAATGTCGATAAGGGGTTATATGATATTGTTTTAAAAAATATGATACATTGACCTTGCGGTGCACTGAACAAAAATTCACCATGCATGGCCAAAGGAAGGTGCACAAAGCAATATTCTCAACTTTTAGTGCCCTACACAATTACTGGCAATAATGGTAACCCACAATATAGAAGAAGATCTACTGAAGATGGCGGTAAAACAGCAATAATAAAGAAGCGTAACGGTACCACCATCAAAGTAGATAACCAGTGGGTTGTTCCATATTCCCCGTTATTATCAAAAACATTTAATGCAAACATAAACGTTAAATACTGTAACTCCGTAAAGGCAACCAAATACACAAAGAGCCCTGAAACCACCAGATAAAAAGTTAACTGCTTTCTTTTCGCTATGCAAAAATGATTCTTCTGCAAAAAAACTGCTGTATACTGAAGTGCCTTCGTATTACACGTGGAATACTAAAAATAAAGTATTTGAACGTCGAAAACAGAGTAAGTTAGTCGAAGGCAAACCTACCATCTTCAAAGATACCACGATAGGAAGACTCTACACCGTTCACCCCAATCAACATGAATGCTTCGTTTTGAGCCTGCATTTGGTGAATGTACCCGGTCCAACGTCCTTTGAGTATTTGAGAACTGTAAACGGTACTATACATGACACTTACCGTAGTGCATGCCAAGCTCTGAATTTATTGGAGACTGACCAACAGTGGGATAACTGCATCAATGACGCTTGTGAAACGTCAACTCCAAGTCAAATTCGTGCATTGTTTGGAATCATACTAACAACTTGCTCTTCTTCAGCTCCTACAGAGTTATGGGAAAAATATAAATCGAAAATGTCCGAAGATATACTCCATCGAAAACGGTTAGAGACGTCAGATATGACTTTTGATTTTATATCAGAAATTTATAACTACACTTCAGTTATTATAGAAGATTTGTGCGTATGTATGACAAACAAACCTCTTCAGGATTTGGGAATGCCTTCACCTAATCGTACCGCTGCTGTTTCGACATGTGTAAAATTGGATCGTGAACAAAGCTACAGTACGAGTGATCTATTGTCGTATGTACAAAATAACATTTCCAAGTTAACGTCGGAACAAAAAGACATTTATGATACGATAATGCATTGTGTCGATAACAACATTGAAAAAATTTTCTTTTTGGATGCGCCAGTAGGTACTGGTAAAACGTTTGTGATAAAACTGATTCTGGCATTAATTCGATCAAAAAATGATATAGCGTTGGCAATTGCATCGTCCGGAATAGCCGCAACGCTGCTGCTTGGTGGAAGATATGCTCATTCCGCTTTGAAATTGCCTCTGAATTTGCATTCTAAGGAAACTCCCACGTGCAATATTTCCAAATCATCTGGGATGGGTAAAGTATTGCAGCAATGCAATATTATTATTTGGGACGAGTGCACAATGGCACACAAAAAATCGCTCGAGGCTCTGGATCAATGTTTGAAAGATTTGCGAGGGAATTCGAAACCCTTTGGCAGCACATTAATATTGCTTGCGGGAGATTTCAGGCAGACATTACCTATAATACCTAGATCAACCCCAGCAGACGAAATGAATGCTTGCCTGAAAAATTCTAATTTATGGGCACACGTAAAAACATTAAAATTAACTACAAATATGCATGTCCGATTGCAAAACGATGACTCTGGTCAAACATTTGACCAGAGGTCATCACATTGGTCAAACATTTGACGCTCGAGGCTCTGGATCGTTAGAATCATGGGAATGCGAGGAATAAGAACAGCCTCGACCTCAAAAGGTCCTCTCAAGATTGTGGCCTCTATTACGTTTTCCATTGTTTTTTTTTTACGGCAAGTCGCGTGCCATTGCAAAGCTTTGGTGGGTTTATGTTATGTAACAATATTATTGGAACGCCTATTTTTAGTTGTGGCACGTGTGGTGGAAACCCTGAAAGATCCACGGAATTTAAAAATTCAGATGGATAATTAACCGCCTCATTTGGTTCCAAAACTGTGTCGACTGACTTGTAAAGGACTGCCTGGTCTCGAATCTTGGTCAAAACAATATTGTTGATTTCGTGGACGTCAATATTTTTGGGTGCAAGAATCGCTATTTCACTTAGCCAATTATTATTTTTATAATTGTTTAGAATATTCGGAAATACTTTTTCAATCAATTCGTTTTTGGACGTCACTAAATTATAAAATTCAGCAGGTAGGTGTATACGTCCTGAAATTGAGTCTACTGGGAGCTATCCGTTTCCAATTGCCAACAATTGATCTGAAAATGTTTGACCAGAGTCATCGTTTTGTAATCGGACACGCATATTTGTAGTTAATTTTAATGTTTTTACGTGTGCCCATAAATTAGAATTTTTCAGGCAAGCATTCTTTTCGTCTGCAGGGGTTGATCTAGGTATTATAGGTAATGTTTGCCTGAAATCTCCCGCAAGCAATATTAATGTGCTGCCAAAGGGTTTCGAATTCCCTCGCAAATCTTTCAAACATTAATCCAGAGCCTCCAGCGATTTTTTGTGTGCCATTGTGCACTCGTCCCAAATAATAATATTGCATTGCTTTAATACTCTACCCATCCCAGATGATTTGGAAATATTGCACGTGGGAGTTTCTATAGAATGCAAATTCAGAGGCAATTTCAAAGCGGAATGAGCAGATCTTCCACCAAGCAGCAGCGTTGCGGCTATTTCGGACGATGCAATTGCCAACGCTATATCATTTTTTGATTGAATTGATGCCAGAATCAGTTTTATCACAAACGTTTTACCAGTACCTACTGGCGCATCCAAAAAGAAAATTTTTTCAATGTTGTTATCGACACAATGCATTATCGTATCATAAATGTCTTTTTGTTCCGACATTAACTTGGAAATGTTATTTTGTACATACGACAATAGATCACTCGTACTGTAACTTTGTTCACGATCCAATTCTACACATGTCGAAACAGCAGCGGTACGATTAGGTGAAGGCACTCCCAAATCCCGAAGAGGTTTTTTTGTCATACATACGCACAATTTTTTTCGATGGAGTATATCTTCGGATATTTTCGATTTATATTTTTCCCATAACTCTGTAGGAGCTGAAGAAGAGCAAGTTGTTAGTATGATTCCAAACAATGCACGAATTTGACTTGGAGTTGGCGTTTCGCACGCGTCATTGATGCAGTTATCCCACTGTTGGTCATTCTCCAATAAATTCAGAGCTTGGCATGAACTACGGTAAGTGTCATGTATAGTACCGTTTACAGTTCTCAAATACTCAAAGGACGTCGGAACGGGTACATTCATTAAATGCAGGCTCAGAACGAAGTATTCATGTTGATTGGGGTGAACGGTGTAGAGTCTTCCTATCGTGGTATCTTTGAAGATGGTAGGTTTGCCGTCGACTGACTTACCCTGTTTTCGACGTTCAAATACTTTATCTTTAGTATTCCACGTGTAATACGAAGGCACTTCAGTATACAGCATTTTTTTGCAAAAGAATCATTTTTGCATAGCGAAAAGAAAGCAGTTAACTTATAATAATAAGAAATAATAAGAAAGCAGTAAAACAGCAATAATAAAGAAGCGTAACGGTACCACCATCAAAGTAGATAACCAGTGGGTTGTTCCATATTCCCCGTTATTATCAAAAAAATTTAATGCACACATAAACGTTGAATACTGTAACTCCGTAAAGGCAACCAAATACACAAAGAGCCCTGAATCCAGCGGATAAAAAGTTAACTGCTTTCTTTTCGCTATGCAAAAATTGCCGCAGCACCCCACGTTGCCCATGCAACGTAGAACTTGTATGATTTATAATTAACTAGCTGTTGGGGTGGCACGAAGCGCCACCTTAACACGTAGTTGGTGGGGGCGCTTCACCCCTCCCCCCAAGCCCCCCCCCCCGCGCGCGTAGGTCGTTACGTGCCAGATTAGTTACGTGCCATTGTAGTTGTTTCCCTGTGTCACACCTGTGAATATATATATATATATATATATATATATATATATATATATATATATATATATATATATATATATATATATATATATATATATATATATATATATATATATATATATATATATATATATATATATATATATATATATATATTAACTACGTAAAACTTGCGAATACACAACATTCTTGGCTGTCCCATTGTCTGTGCATATAAATAGATTGTCATGTTCACTGACTCTTGAATGTGTAACATCTAATTGTTCATGGGAAAAACAATCTGTATTCAGATCTATACCTCATTATTCTAATGATTGTCCTTGAGCTTTGTTGATGGTGATTGCTAATCGAACATTCCCTGTGTCCCCGTCGTCATTTATATATCTCCCTGTGCCCCATGCGTCCCCGTTGTTGTTGTTTCCTTGTTTCTCGGTCGTCATTTGTGTCCCGGTGTCCCAGTCTGTAATTTCTCTTTGAGTGTCGCGGTCGTCATTATTATTTAATCACATTCTTTACCATGTGCAATCATAAAATAGTCTAATATCTTCATTTTTTCCACAGACATAGCTATTACCCTCGAAAACTAAAACTTTTGAAATAGGAAAAGAGCCTTTAATCACATTCTTTACCATTTGCAATCATACAATAGTCTAATATGTTCATTTTTTCGACATACGTAGCTATTACCCGCGAAAACTAAAACTTTTGAAATAGGAAAAGAGCCTTTAATCACATTCTTTACCATTTGCAATCATAAAATAGTCCAATATCTTCATTTTTTCAACATACTAAGCTATTACCCTCGAAACCTAAAACTTTTGAAATAGGAAAAGAGCCTTTAATCACATTCTTTACCATGTGCAATCATAAAATTGTCTAATATCTTCATTTTTTCAACATACGTAGCTATTACCCTCGAAAAATAAAACTTTTGATATAGGAAAAGAGGCTGTAATCACATTCTTTACCATGTGCAATCATAAAATAGTCTAATATCTTCATTTTTTCCACAGACATAGCTATTACCCTCGAAAACTAAAACTTTTGAAATAGGAAAAGAGCCTTTAATCACTATCTTTGCCATTTGCAATCATAAAATAGTCTAATATCTTCATTTTTTCAACATACGTAGCTATTACCCTCGAAAACTAAAACTTTTGACATAGGAAAAGAGCCTTTAATCACATTCTTTACCATTTGCAATCATAAAATAGTCTAATATCTTCATTTTTCAACATACGTAGCTAATACTCTCGAAAACTAAAAATTTGACATAGAAAAAGAGCCTTTAATCACATTCTTTACCATTTCCAATCATAAAATATTCTAATATCTTCATTTTTTCAACATATGTAGCTATTACCCTCGAAAACTAGAACTTTTAACATAAGAAAAGAGCCTTTAATCACATTCTTTATCATGTGCAATCATAAAATAGTCTAATATCTTCATTTTTTCAACATACGTAGCTATTACCCTCGAAAACTAAAACTTTTGAAATAGGAAAAGAGCCTTTAATCACATTCTTTACCATGTGCAATCATAAAATTGTCTAATATCTTCATTTTTTCCACAGACAAAGCTATTACCCTCGAACACTAAAACTTTTGACATAGGAATAGAGCCTTTAATCACATTCTTTACCATGTGCAATCATAAAATAGTCTAATATCTTCATTTTTTCCACAGACATAGCTATTACCCTCGAAAACTAAAACTTTTGAAATAGGAAAAGAGCCTTTAATCACATTCTTTACCATTTGCAATCATAAAATAGTCTAATATCTTCATTTTTTCAACATAAGTAGCTCTTACCCCCGAAAACTAAAACTTTTGAAATAGGAAAAGAGCCTTTAATCTCATTCTTTACCATTTACAATCATAAAATAGTCTAATATCTTCATTTTTTCAACATACGTAGCTATTACCCTCGAAATCTAAAACATTGACATAGGAAAAGAGCATTTAATCACATTCTTTACCATTTGCAATCATAAAATAGTCTAATATCTTCATTTTTTCAACATACGTAGCTATTACCCTCGAAAACTAAAACTTTTGACATAGGGAAAGAGCCTTTAATCACATTCTTTACCATGTGCAATCATAAAATAGTCTAATATCTTCATTTTTTTAACATACGTAGCTATTACCCTCGAAAACTAAAACTTTTGAAATAGGAAAATAGCCTTTAATCACATTCTTTACCATGTGCAATCATAAAATAGTCTAATATCTTCATTTTTTCAACATACGTAGCTATTACCCTCGAAAACTAAAACTTTTGCCATAGGAAAAGAGCCTTTAAGCACATTCTTTACCATGTGCAATCATAAAATAGTCTAATATCTTCATTTTTTCAACATACGTAGCTATTACCCTCGAAAACTAAAACTTTTGAAATAGGAAAAGAGCCTTTAATCACATTCTTTACCATGTGCAATTATAAAATTGTCTAATATCTTCATTTTTTCAACATACGTAGCTATTAACCGAATGCTGATAACGTCTCCATATGTTTTAATGTAAACACAGCAAAGTAATGGCTTGCACTAAAGTTGTGGCTTGCACTAAAGATTCACTGGTTCAATAAAACTTTAGTAAATCGATGTAATTATAGGAAAACAATAATAGTTCAATAAATTAGATATAGTAAGTTTTTGGTTGGATAAATCGCAAGCAACTCAATAACGCATTGCACAGGGCTATTGGAATAGCAAGTGATTCAACTGTAAAATTAAGCCTTCTTCACTGGGCATGGGGTTTGGGAAGCAGGGGGTAATAGTTGCTACAACAGTAGCAAAGAAGCTGGCTAAAACAAGAAGATCACATCCAAAATTTACCTACAACCACCCGACAGACAATTTGCACTACAACACTGTCGGCTGAAGCAACTCCTTGCTGACAGCTTTAGTAAAAGCCAAGTGTCAGAACTTATTTTTGTTTGTCTTATGTATGTGCATTTTTTATTATATTGTGTATGTAGGGTGTTGGAAATTAAATGAGTAGCACCTTTGCTAAATAGGAACTTTTCTTCGTTACCACTAGAAAAAAATGTATCATTGAAGACTTAGGGCAGGCCCATGCTACCTTGACTTCTTTGCCGTTATATATCCCCAAGACCCCTCCAGCACCGATGTGAGCCCCCCCCCCATCCCCAAATCGAAATAATATTTGGCCATAATAAAAGAGACAAAAACTTAGGAAGCACAAAACAAAAGAATACAGCGCAACATAATTGAATTAACAAAATATTAAAAAATAAAAGACTTGTTGACATACTACGTTCTGAGTACAAAAAAGCTTGCTAATTTCTCAGGTGTAGGACCAAGGATCTAAAAAAAAAAAAAAAAAAAAAAAAAAAAAAAAAAAAAAAAAAAAAAAACAAGAGTACTTCGCCTGTGTCCCATTTTTGGCTATATTGCTTATGTATATGCAATTTTTTTAGGGTAGAATTAAGAAAAATTTTAGGCTAGAATTTTCAAATGTGTCCTTCAGAAAAATTTAGAGAGAGAGAGCTTTCTCTTAACCACTAAATATTTACTATGTAATCGAAATTTTTTATCACCTAGAAACTAAAATTTAACAGGAAGAAAATTAAAATTATAATAAAGGCTTAACCACTATCGTAATCATTTTCTTCTGTAGGAACATAGACAGGCATTTTCTTTCCATGAGTAGATCCCCAAGGCTCTTCACTAAACTTGGCAAAACTTTCTAAGTTCTTTGAAGACAATTCTTTCAGCATTTCTGGTATCGCACTTACAGATAGAGTGGCATAGCCGTTTGTCTAAAACAAAAATATACCATAGAGCATCACACTAAATAAGAAAATGAATTCCAAAAGAACAGTAGCATAATCATCCCTCTAAACAGAGAAACAGTTAAAGGGGAGATTATGGGTTTGGATGCTCAAAACCTTAGGATGACAATGACAACATATAATATAGTCTAGGTTACACAGTAATGAAACCAAAAAAAAAGATACCTCCACAGACACAGGAGATACTACCACAGAATGAAGATGGAGCCCTCAAAAGATTTCTTATAAAGCCCCAGGTCCATCCCAAGAAAATAACTGTAAAAAATGGTCCATTATTATAGATTTTCCCAAAAACTAGATTTGCCATAGCTTAAGGCATACCAACTGAGAAGCCTTAGGCTACTTTTATTTTCTTTTATTTCTATATTAGCATTTTCGATTTAGTTTTTTTTCTTATTATTTTCTGTATCATACTTGATGCAGAACAAAATTGTTTTGAGAAATTATAACTACTGCCCAACTTAGTATCAAATGTCAACTTTATGCCTGTATTGATACTAGACAATACAGAAGAAGTACTACAACGTGTGAGCACGTATACTATAACTAAGCCGCATGGTGGAAATCAATCTGTTTAGATACAAAATCAGATGCATTCAAATATTTGCTTATTTAGTGCAAAACACCTGGAAAAAGACCTTTGCTGGTGAGTGAAAACTGCAAAAACAAAAGTGTGAGGAGTTTGCAAAAACAAAGGCTGAACCAATCCTGTTATAAATTAGCAGCTACATAGTATTATAAAAAGTCTTATCTATATATATAAATAGGTTATCTGTGGGTTATGTCTGTCGAGTGACGTCATGTCATCATGTCGTCATGAAGTTAGTTGTTGTCATATTTGTCTTGACGATGACCTCATTAAAGGTATTTAAGACATTCGTTCAAAGACAAATTTTTAATTCTGAGAAGATCGTGGTCGGAAAAATATTTAATTGTAAAATGACTGAAGAACCTACAATGGCAACAGCCAAGGAAGCTGCTCAAAGAGTCTATGCCAAAAAACTTGCTGCTGATAGAGAAAGTAAGAAAAGAAAGCGTGCCGAGGAATCACAAGAACAGCAAGAAAACAGGCTTGCGGCTGATAGTGAAAGTAAGAACAGAAAGCGTGCCGAGGAATCACAAGAGCAATGTGAAAACAGGCTTGCGGCTTCAAAAGATAATGCCAGATTAGGAATGCGCAATTTCCGTCAACGAAGACGTGTCGAGGAACTAGCAAAACAACGCAAAACCAGACTTGCTGCTAAAAGAGAAAGTGAAAAAAGAAGGCGTGCCGAGGAATCACAAGAAAAAAAAGAAAACAGGCTTGTGGCTGATAGAGAAAGTAAGAAAAGAAAGCGTGCCGAGGAATCACAAGAGCAACCTGAAAATTATCGCCTGGCATTCAGGTACAGCCCAGTCGATGATTATAGCTTGAGTAGATGTGTTCAAATCGGGATTATGTCTAAAATTTGTCCCTATTGCAAGGCCATGAAATTCAATGGTGAAACAATGGGAATGTGTTGCGCCTCAGGAAAAGTTAAACTTCCTCTATTGGCTGAACCACCAGAGCCATTGAAGACTTTCCTTACTGGAACTACGTCAGAATCTAAGCGTTTTTTTATAACAAATAAGAAAATATAACTCATGTTTCCAAATGACGTCGTTTTGGTGCCCAAATCGAAAATCCAGATCAATATGTGCCTACTTTCAAAGTAAAAGGGCAAATTTATCATAGAGCAGGGTCCCTTCTACCATTCTTAGGCGAGAATCATAAATTTTTATAATTGTACTTCATCAGTGATAGAAATTCTGAATTGAATGCACGTTGCGAAATTTCTCCCGACGTTGAAAGGACAATCGTTTCCCAATTGCAACATCTTTTCCACGAAAATAATAATTTAGTGCGTCTGTTCAAACAGCCATCCATTTGATGCCTACTGATACGCATAAAATTGTTATTTCGCTGACAAAACGCCTCCTGGCCAACATGTGCGTAGATACAATGCTCCAACTATCGACGAAGTGGCAATCGTTATGGTCTGTGATCATTTTTTACCTTGAGATATTATTCTTCATAAGCAAAACGCTCAGTTGGTAAGAATTGCTGAAACTCATCGATGCTACGATGCCCTACAATATCCTATCATTTTTTGGGATGGAGCCGACGGCTATCACTTTAATATTAAATTGATAAATCCAGCCACTAACAACGAAATGAATAAGAAATGCAGTGCAATGCATTATTATTCCTATAGACTAATGATTCGGCAGGATGAAGACAATTATATTTTTAAGTGCCGTCAATTGTTTCACCAATACGTCGTTGATATGTATGCAAAAATAGAATCAGAACGTTTGCTATTTATCTGTCTTAATCAGACCAATCTCCGCTATGAACAATATTTTCATTTGTGAGATGCAGTTGTAAATGACGGTAATACCGCAAACGTTGGAAGATTAATGATTTTACCTTCGTCATATGCTGGCAGTCCCCGTCATATGCATGAATATGCTCAAGATGCTATTGCGTATGTTCGTCTCAATGGTTATCCAGATTTATTTATAACATATACATGTAATCAATCTTCGGACGAGATACAGCAGCTTTTACTTCAAGGACAATCGGCGGTTCATAGACATGACATTACGGCCCTTGTCTTCTGGCAGAAGTTGAAATCACTGATAATCTATATAGTAAAACTTGAAGTGTTTGGGTCAGTGCTATGCTGGATGTACTCAGTGGAATGGCAAAACCGAGGATTGCCACACGCACATATACTAATCTGGCTACATTATAAAATTACTTCTAACGAAATTGATGATGTGATTGCTACAGAAATCTCTGATGAAAATGTCGATAAGGGGTTATATGATATTGTTTTAAAAAATATGATACATTGACCTTGCGGTACACTGAACAAAAATTCACCATGCATGGCCAAAGGAAGGTGCACAAAGCAATATTCTCAACTTTTAGTGCCCTACACAATTACTGGCAATAATGGTAACCCACAATATAGAAGAAGATCTACTGAAGATGGCGGTAAAACAGCAATAATAAAGAAGCGTAACGGTACCACCATCAAAGTAGATAACCAGTGGGTTGTTCCATATTCCCCGTTATTATCAAAAACATTTAATGCAAACATAAACGTTAAATACTGTAACTCCGTAAAGGCAACCAAATACACAAAGAGCCCTGAAACCACCAGATAAAAAGTTAACTGCTTTCTTTTCGCTATGCAAAAATTGCCGCAGCACCCCACGTTGCCCATGCAACGTAGAACTTGTATGATTTATAATTAACTAGCTGTTGGGGTGGCACGAAGCGCCACCTTAACACGTAGTTGGTGGGGGCGCTTCACCCCTCCCCCCAAGCCCCCCCCCCCCGCGCGCGTAGGTCGTTACGTGCCAGATTAGTTACGTGCCATTGTAGTTGTTTCCCTGTGTCACACCTGTGAATATATATATATATATATATATATATATATATATATATATATATATATATATATATATATATATATATATATATATATATATATATATATATATATATATATATATATATATATATATATATATATATTAACTACGTAAAACTTGCGAATACACAACATTCTTGGCTGTCCCATTGTCTGTGCATATAAATAGATTGTCATGTTCACTGACTCTTGAATGTGTAACATCTAATTGTTCATGGGAAAAACAATCTGTATTCAGATCTATACCTCATTATTCTAATGATTGTCCTTGAGCTTTGTTGATGGTGATTGCTAATCGAACATTCCCTGTGTCCCCGTCGTCATTTATATATCTCCCTGTGCCCCATGCGTCCCCGTTGTTGTTGTTTCCTTGTTTCTCGGTCGTCATTTGTGTCCCGGTGTCCCAGTCTGTAATTTCTCTTTGAGTGTCGCGGTCGTCATTATTATTTAATCACATTCTTTACCATGTGCAATCATAAAATAGTCTAATATCTTCATTTTTTCCACAGACATAGCTATTACCCTCGAAAACTAAAACTTTTGAAATAGGAAAAGAGCCTTTAATCACATTCTTTACCATTTGCAATCATACAATAGTCTAATATGTTCATTTTTTCGACATACGTAGCTATTACCCGCGAAAACTAAAACTTTTGAAATAGGAAAAGAGCCTTTAATCACATTCTTTACCATTTGCAATCATACAATAGTCTAATATGTTCATTTTTTCGACATACGTAGCTATTACCCGCGAAAACTAAAACTTTTGAAATAGGAAAAGAGCCTTTAATCACATTCTTTACCATTTGCAATCATAAAATAGTCCAATATCTTCATTTTTTCAACATACTAAGCTATTACCCTCGAAACCTAAAACTTTTGAAATAGGAAAAGAGCCTTTAATCACATTCTTTACCATGTGCAATCATAAAATTGTCTAATATCTTCATTTTTTCAACATACGTAGCTATTACCCTCGAAAAATAAAACTTTTGATATAGGAAAAGAGGCTGTAATCACATTCTTTACCATGTGCAATCATAAAATAGTCTAATATCTTCATTTTTTTCCACAGACATAGCTATTACCCTCGAAAACTAAAACTTTTGAAATAGGAAAAGAGCCTTTAATCACTATCTTTGCCATTTGCAATCATAAAATAGTCTAATATCTTCATTTTTTCAACATACGTAGCTATTACCCTCGAAAACTAAAACTTTTGACATAGGAAAAGAGCCTTTAATCACATTCTTTACCATTTGCAATCATAAAATAGTCTAATATCTTCATTTTTCAACATACGTAGCTAATACTCTCGAAAACTAAAAATTTGACATAGAAAAAGAGCCTTTAATCACATTCTTTACCATTTCCAATCATAAAATATTCTAATATCTTCATTTTTTCAACATATGTAGCTATTACCCTCGAAAACTAGAACTTTTAACATAAGAAAAGAGCCTTTAATCACATTCTTTATCATGTGCAATCATAAAATAGTCTAATATCTTCATTTTTTCAACATACGTAGCTATTACCCTCGAAAACTAAAACTTTTGAAATAGGAAAAGAGCCTTTAATCACATTCTTTACCATGTGCAATCATAAAATTGTCTAATATCTTCATTTTTTCCACAGACAAAGCTATTACCCTCGAACACTAAAACTTTTGACATAGGAATAGAGCCTTTAATCACATTCTTTACCATGTGCAATCATAAAATAGTCTAATATCTTCATTTTTTCCACAGACATAGCTATTACCCTCGAAAACTAAAACTTTTGAAATAGGAAAAGAGCCTTTAATCACATTCTTTACCATTTGCAATCATAAAATAGTCTAATATCTTCATTTTTTCAACATACGTAGCTATTACCCTCGAAAACTAAAACATTGACATAGGAAAAGAGCATTTAATCACATTCTTTACCATTTGCAATCATAAAATAGTCTAATATCTTCATTTTTTCAACATACGTAGCTATTACCCTCGAAAACTAAAACTTTTGACATAGGGAAAGAGCCTTTAATCACATTCTTTACCATGTGCAATCATAAAATAGTCTAATATCTTCATTTTTTTAACATACGTAGCTATTACCCTCGAAAACTAAAACTTTTGAAATAGGAAAATAGCCTTTAATCACATTCTTTACCATGTGCAATCATAAAATAGTCTAATATCTTCATTTTTTCAACATACGTAGCTATTACCCTCGAAAACTAAAACTTTTGAAATTGGAAAAGAGCCTTTAATCACATTCTTTACGATGTGCAATCATAAAATAGTCTAATATCTTCATTTTTTCAACATACGTAGCTATTACCCTCGAAAACTAAAACTTTTGAAATAGGAAAAGAGCCTTTAATCACATTCTTTACCATGTGCAATTATAAAATTGTCTAATATCTTCATTTTTTCAACATACGTAGCTATTAACCGAATGCTGATAACGTCTCCATATGTTTTAATGTAAACACAGCAAAGTAATGGCTTGCACTAAAGTGGTGGCTTGCACTAAAGATTCACTGGTTCAATAAAACTTTAGTAAATCGATGTAATTATAGGAAAACAATAATAGTTCAATAAATTAGATATAGTAAGTTTTTGGTTGGATAAATCGCAAGCAACTCAATAACGCATTGCACAGGGCTATTGGAATAGCAAGTGATTCAACTGTAAAATTAAGCCTTCTTCACTGGGCATGGGGTTTGGGGAAGCAGGGGGTAATAGTTGCTACAACAGTAGCAAAGAAGCTGGCTAAAACAAGAAGATCACATCCAAAATTTACCTACAACCACCCGACAGACAATTTGCACTACAACACTGTCGGCTGAAGCAACTCCTTGCTGACAGCTTTAGTAAAAGCCAAGTGTCAGAACTTATTTTTGTTTGTCTTATGTATGTGCATTTTTTATTATATTGTGTATGTAGGGTGTTGGAAATTAAATGAGTAGCACCTTTGCTAAATAGGAACTTTTCTTCGTTACCACTAGAAAAAAATGTATCATTGAAGACTTAGGGCAGGCCCATGCTACCTTGACTTCTTTGCCGTTATATATCCCCAAGACCCCTCCAGCACCGATGTGAGCCCCCCCCCCCCATCCCCAAATCGAAATAATATTTGGCCATAATAAAAGAGACAAAAACTTAGGAAGCACAAAACAAAAGAATACAGCGCAACATAATTGAATTAACAAAATATTAAAAAATAAAAGACTTGTTGACATACTACGTTCTGAGTACAAAAAAGCTTGCTAATTTCTCAGGTGTAGGACCAAGGATCTAAAAAAAAAAAAAAAAAAAAAAAAAAAAAAAAAAAAAAAAAAAAAAAAAAACAAGAGTACTTCGCCTGTGTCCCATTTTTGGCTATATTGCTTATGTATATGCAATTTTTTTAGGGTAGAATTAAGAAAAATTTTAGGCTAGAATTTTCAAATGTGTCCTTCAGAAAAATTTAGAGAGAGGGAGCTTTCTCTTAACCACTAAATATTTACTATGTAATCGAAATTTTTTATCACCTAGAAACTAAAATTTAACAGGAAGAAAATTAAAATTATAATAAAGGCTTAACCACTATCGTAATCATTTTCTTCTGTAGGAACATAGACAGGCATTTTCTTTCCATGAGTAGATCCCCAAGGCTCTTCACTAAACTTGGCAAAACTTTCTAAGTTCTTTGAAGACAATTCTTTCAGCATTTCTGGTATCGCACTTACAGATAGAGTGGCATAGCCGTTTGTCTAAAACAAAAATATACCATAGAGCATCACACTAAATAAGAAAATGAATTCCAAAAGAACAGTAGCATAATCATCCCTCTAAACAGAGAAACAGTTAAAGGGGAGATTATGGGTTTGGATGCTCAAAACCTTAGGATGACAATGACAACATATAATATAGTCTAGGTTACACAGTAATGAAACCAAAAAAAAAGATACCTCCACAGACACAGGAGATACTACCACAGAATGAAGATGGAGCCCCCAAAAGATTTCTTATAAAGCCCCAGGTCCATCCCAAGAAAATAACTGTAAAAAATGGTCCATTATTATAGATTTTCCCAAAAACTAGATTTGCCATAGCTTAAGGCATACCAACTGAGAAGCCTTAGGCTACTGTTATTTTCTTTTATTTCTATATTAGCATTTTCGATTTAGTTTTTTTTCTTATTATTTTCTGTATCATACTTGATGCAGAACAAAATTGTTTTGAGAAATTATAACTACTGCCCAACTTAGTATCAAATGTCAACTTTATGCCTGTATTGATACTAGACAATACAGAAGAAGTACTACAACGTGTGAGCACGTATACTATAACTAAGCCGCATGGTGGAAATCAATCTGTTTAGATACAAAATCAGATGCATTCAAATATTTGCTTATTTAGTGCAAAACACCTGGAAAAAGACCTTTGCTGGTGAGTGAAAACTGCAAAAACAAAAGTGTGAGGAGTTTGCAAAAACAAAGGCTGAACCAATCCTGTTATAAATTAGCAGCTACATAGTATTATAAAAAGTCTTATCTATATATATATAAATAGGTTATCTGTGGGTTATGTCTGTCGAGTGACGTCATGTCATCATGTCGTCATGAAGTTAGTTGTTGTCATATTTGTCTTGACGATGACCTCATTAAAGGTATTTAAGACATTCGTTCAAAGACAAATTTTTAATTCTGAGAAGATCGTGGTCGGAAAAATATTTAATTGTAAAATGACTGAAGAACCTACAATGGCAACAGCCAAGGAAGCTGCTCAAAGAGTCTATGCCAAAAAACTTGCTGCTGATAGAGAAAGTAAGAAAAGAAAGCGTGCCGAGGAATCACAAGAACAGCAAGAAAACAGGCTTGCGGCTGATAGTGAAAGTAAGAACAGAAAGCGTGCCGAGGAATCACAAGAGCAATGTGAAAACAGGCTTGCGGCTTCAAAAGATAATGCCAGATTAGGAATGCGCAATTTCCGTCAACGAAGACGTGTCGAGGAACTAGCAAAACAACGCAAAACCAGACTTGCTGCTAAAAGAGAAAGTGAAAAAAGAAGGCGTGCCGAGGAATCACAAGAAAAAAAAGAAAACAGGCTTGTGGCTGATAGAGAAAGTAAGAAAAGAAAGCGTGCCGAGGAATCACAAGAGCAACCTGAAAATTATCGCCTGGCATTCAGGTACAGCCCAGTCGATGATTATAGCTTGAGTAGATGTGTTCAAATCGGGATTATGTCTAAAATTTGTCCCTATTGCAAGGCCATGAAATTCAATGGTGAAACAATGGGAATGTGTTGCGCCTCAGGAAAAGTTAAACTTCCTCTATTGGCTGAACCACCAGAGCCATTGAAGACTTTCCTTACTGGAACTACGTCAGAATCTAAGCGTTTTTTTATCACAAATAAGAAAATATAACTCATGTTTCCAAATGACGTCGTTTTGGTGCCCAAATCGAAAATCCAGATCAATATGTGCCTACTTTCAAAGTAAAAGGGCAAATTTATCATAGAGCAGGGTCCCTTCTACCATTCTTAGGCGAGAATCATAAATTTTTATAATTGTACTTCATCAGTGATAGAAATTCTGAATTGAATGCACGTTGCGAAATTTCTCCCGACGTTGAAAGGACAATCGTTTCCCAATTGCAACATCTTTTCCACGAAAATAATAATTTAGTGCGTCTGTTCAAAACAGCCATCCATTTGATGCCTACTGATACGCATAAAATTGTTATTTCGCTGACAAAACGCCTCCTGGCCAACATGTGCGTAGATACAATGCTCCAACTATCGACGAAGTGGCAATCGTTATGGTCTGTGATCATTTTTTACCTTGAGATATTATTCTTCATAAGCAAAACGCTCAGTTGGTAAGAATTGCTGAAACTCATCGATGCTACGATGCCCTACAATATCCTATCATTTTTTGGGATGGAGCCGACGGCTATCACTTTAATATTAAATTGATAAATCCAGCCACTAACAACGAAATGAATAAGAAATGCAGTGCAATGCATTATTATTCCTATAGACTAATGATTCGGCAGGATGAAGACAATTATATTTTTAAGTGCCGTCAATTGTTTCACCAATACGTCGTTGATATGTATGCAAAAATAGAATCAGAACGTTTGCTATTTATCTGTCTTAATCAGACCAATCTCCGCTATGAACAATATTTTCATTTGTGAGATGCAGTTGTAAATGACGGTAATACCGCAAACGTTGGAAGATTAATGATTTTACCTTCGTCATATGCTGGCAGTCCCCGTCATATGCATGAATATGCTCAAGATGCTATTGCGTATGTTCGTCTCAATGGTTATCCAGATTTATTTATAACATATACATGTAATCAATCTTCGGACGAGATACAGCAGCTTTTACTTCAAGGACAATCGGCGGTTCATAGACATGACATTACGGCCCTTGTCTTCTGGCAGAAGTTGAAATCACTGATAATCTATATAGTAAAACTTGAAGTGTTTGGGTCAGTGCTATGCTGGATGTACTCAGTGGAATGGCAAAACCGAGGATTGCCACACGCACATATACTAATCTGGCTACATTATAAAATTACTTCTAACGAAATTGATGATGTGATTGCTACAGAAATCTCTGATGAAAATGTCGATAAGGGGTTATATGATATTGTTTTAAAAAATATGATACATTGACCTTGCGGTGCACTGAACAAAAATTCACCATGCATGGCCAAAGGAAGGTGCACAAAGCAATATTCTCAACTTTTAGTGCCCTACACAATTACTGGCAATAATGGTAACCCACAATATAGAAGAAGATCTACTGAAGATGGCGGTAAAACAGCAATAATAAAGAAGCGTAACGGTACCACCATCAAAGTAGATAACCAGTGGGTTGTTCCATATTCCCCGTTATTATCAAAAACATTTAATGCAAACATAAACGTTAAATACTGTAACTCCGTAAAGGCAACCAAATACACAAAGAGCCCTGAAACCACCAGATAAAAAGTTAACTGCTTTCTTTTCGCTATGCAAAAATGATTCTTCTGCAAAAAAACTGCTGTATACTGAAGTGCCTTCGTATTACACGTGGAATACTAAAAATAAAGTATTTGAACGTCGAAAACAGAGTAAGTTAGTCGAAGGCAAACCTACCATCTTCAAAGATACCACGATAGGAAGACTCTACACCGTTCACCCCAATCAACATGAATGCTTCGTTTTGAGCCTGCATTTGGTGAATGTACCCGGTCCAACGTCCTTTGAGTATTTGAGAACTGTAAACGGTACTATACATGACACTTACCGTAGTGCATGCCAAGCTCTGAATTTATTGGAGACTGACCAACAGTGGGATAACTGCATCAATGACGCTTGTGAAACGTCAACTCCAAGTCAAATTCGTGCATTGTTTGGAATCATACTAACAACTTGCTCTTCTTCAGCTCCTACAGAGTTATGGGAAAAATATAAATCGAAAATGTCCGAAGATATACTCCATCGAAAACGGTTAGAGACGTCAGATATGACTTTTGATTTTATATCAGAAATTTATAACTACACTTCAGTTATTATAGAAGATTTGTGCGTATGTATGACAAACAAACCTCTTCAGGATTTGGGAATGCCTTCACCTAATCGTACCGCTGCTGTTTCGACATGTGTAAAATTGGATCGTGAACAAAGCTACAGTACGAGTGATCTATTGTCGTATGTACAAAATAACATTTCCAAGTTAACGTCGGAACAAAAAGACATTTATGATACGATAATGCATTGTGTCGATAACAACATTGAAAAAATTTTCTTTTTGGATGCGCCAGTAGGTACTGGTAAAACGTTTGTGATAAAACTGATTCTGGCATTAATTCGATCAAAAAATGATATAGCGTTGGCAATTGCATCGTCCGGAATAGCCGCAACGCTGCTGCTTGGTGGAAGATATGCTCATTCCGCTTTGAAATTGCCTCTGAATTTGCATTCTAAGGAAACTCCCACGTGCAATATTTCCAAATCATCTGGGATGGGTAAAGTATTTTAGCAATGCAATATTATTATTTGGGACGAGTGCACAATGGCACACAAAAAATCGCTCGAGGCTCTGGATCAATGTTTGAAAGATTTGCGAGGGAATTCGAAACCCTTTGGCAGCACATTAATATTGCTTGCGGGAGATTTCAGGCAGACATTACCTATAATACCTAGATCAACCCCAGCAGACGAAATGAATGCTTGCCTGAAAAATTCTAATTTATGGGCACACGTAAAAACATTAAAATTAACTACAAATATGCATGTCCGATTGCAAAACGATGACTCTGGTCAAACATTTTCAGATCAATTGTTGGCAATTGGAAACGGATAGCTCCCAGTAGACTCAATTTCAGGACGTATACACCTACCTGCTGAATTCTGTAATTTGGTGACGTCCAAAAACGAATTGATTGAAAAAGTATTTCCGAATATTCTAAACAATTATAAAAATAATAAATGGCTAAGTGAAAGAGCGATTCTTGCACCCAAAAATATTGACGTCCACGAAATCAACAATATTGTTTTGACCCAGATTCGAGACCAGGCAGTCCTTTACAAGTCAGTCGACACAGTTTTCGAACCAAATGAGGCGGTTAATTATCCATCTGAATTTTTAAATTCCGTGGATCTTTCAGGGTTTCCACCACACGTGCCACAACTAAAAATAGGCGTACCAATAATATTGTTACATAACATAAACCCACCAAAGCTTTGCAATGGCACGCGACTTGCCGTAAAAAAAAAACAATGGAAAACGTAATAGAGGCCACAATCTTGACAGGACCTTTTGAGGTCGAGGCTGTTCTTATTCCTCGCATTCCCATGATTCCAACGTATGTGCCTTTTCAATTTAAAAGATTGCAATTCCCAATTTGATTAGTATTTGCAATCACCATCAACAAAGCTCAAGGTCAATCATTACAAAAATGTGGTATAGATCTTAATATTGATTGTTTTTCCCATGGACAGTTGTACGTTGCTTGTTCGAGGGTCGGTAAACCTGACAATCTATTTATGTGCACCGACAATTGGACAGCGAAGAACGCTGTATATTCGCAAGTTTTACGCAGTTAATTTGTATTGTATCTATCTATCTATCTATCTATATAAAAACGAGTTTTGTGTATGCATGTTTGTTTGTTTGTAAAAAGAGTGTTTGCATATGACGTCATTATAAGTACATAAGGGTTTGTATATGCACAGACAATGGGAAAGCAAAGAATCTATCTATATATATAAAAATAAGTTGTCTGTGTGTCGAGTGACGTCATGTTTGTGTGTCGACTGACGTCATGTTTGTAGATTGACGAAATTACACACCGGGACATCGGGACACAAATGACGACCGGGACATCGGGACATCTTATATATATAAACTAGGTTGTCTGTGTGTCTGTGTTTCGAGTGACGTCATGTTTGTTTGTCGACTGACGTCATGTTTGTTGATTGACGAAATTAACCACTGGGACATCGGGACACAAATGACGACCGGGACACCGGGACATAGGGAATATAAATGACGACCGGGACACTAAAAGAAAAAGCGACCGGGACACAAGGAATGTTCGATTAGCAATCACCATCAACAAAGCACCGGGACACAAATGACGACCGGGACACAGGGAATATAAATGGGGACCAGGACACTTAAAGAGAAATTACAGACCAGGAAACCGGAACACAAATGACGACCGGGACAAAAATGACGACCGGACGCAGGGAATATAAATGACGACCAAGACACTCAAAGAGAAATTACAGACTGGGACACCGGGACACAAATGACGACCGGGACACAGGGAAACAACAACAACGGGGACGCCAGGGGGGACAGGGGGATATATAAATGACGACAGGGACACAGGGAATGTTCGATTAGCAATCACCATCAACAAAGCTCAGGGGTAACCTGAGTACCAACAAAGAGTCGGTAAACCTGACAATCTATTTATATGCACAGACAATGGGACAGCCAAGAATGTTGTACATTTGCAAGTTTTACGTAGTTAAATATATATATATATATATATATATATATATATATATATATATATATATGTATATATATATATATATATATATATATATATATATATATATATATATATATATATCTATATTCACAGATGGGACACAGGGACACAACTGCAATGGCACGTAACTAATATCGCGCGTAACGACTGGTGCCCGTGGGGGGGCTTGGGGGGGGGGGGCGCGAAGCACCCCCACCAACTAGGTGTTGGGGTGGCGAAGCGCCACCCCAACAGCTAGTAGGGAATATAAATGACGACCGGGACACTCAAAGAGAAAGCAACCGAGACACAAGGAATGTTCGATTAGCAATCACCATCAACAAAGCACCGGGAAACAAATGACGACCGGGACACAGGGAATATAAATGACGACCAGGACACTCAAAGAGAAATTACAGACCGGGACACCGGAACACAAGTGACGACCAGGACAATAATGACGACCGGGACAAAAATGACGACCGGGACACCGGGAATAATAATGACGACCGCGACACTCAAAGAGAAATTAAAGACTGGGACACCGGGACACAAATGACGACCGGGACACAAGGAAACAGCAACAACGGGGACGCATGGGGCACAGGGAGATATATAAATGACGACGGGGACACAGGGAATGTTCGATTAGCAATCACCATCAACAAAGAATGTGATTAAAGGCTCTTTTCCTATTTCAAAAGTTTTAGTTTTCGAGGGTAATAGCTACGTATGTTGACAAAATGAACATATTAGACTATTTTATGATTGCAAATGGTAAAGAATGTGATTAAAGGCTCTTTTCCTATTGCAAAAGTTTTAGTTTTCGAGGGTAATAGCTAGGTCTGTGAAAAAAATGAAGATATTAGACTATTTTATGATTGCACATGGTAAAGAATGTGATTGAAGGCTCTTTTCCTATGTCAAAAGTTTTAGTTTTCGAGGGTAATAGCTTTGTCTGTGGAAAAAATGAAGATATTAGACAATTTTATGATTGCACATGGTAAAGAATGTGATTAAAGGCTCTTTTCCTATTTCAAAAGTTTTAGTTTTCGAGGGTAATAGCTACGTATGTTGAAAAAATGAAGATATTAGACTATTTTATGATTGCAAATGGTAAAGAATGTGATTAAAGGCTCTTTTCCTATGTCAAAATTTTAGTTTTCGAGGGTAATAGCTACGTATGTTGAAAAAATGAAGATATTAGACAATTTTATGATTGCACATGGTAAAGAATGTGATTAAAGGCTCTTTTCCTATTTCAAAAGTTTTAGTTTTCGAGGGTAAGAGCTACGTATGTTGAAAAAATGAAGATATTAGACTATTTTATGATTGCAAATGGTAAAGAATGTGATTAAAGGCTCTTTTCCTATTTCAAAAGTTTTAGTTTTCGAGGGTAATAGCTAGGTCTGTGAAAAAAATGAAGATATTAGACTATTTTATGATTGCACATGGTAAAGAATGTGATTAAAGGCTCTTTTCCTATGTCAAAAGTTTTAGTTTTCGAGGGTAATAGCTTTGTCTGTAGAAAAAATGAAGATATTAGACAATTTTATGATTGCACATGGTAAAGAATGTGATTAAAGGCTCTTTTCCTATTTCAAAAGTTTTAGTTTTTGAGGGTAATAGCTACGTATGTTGAAAAATGAAGATATTAGACTATTTTATGATTGCAAATGGTAAAGAATGTGATTAAAGGCTCTTTTCCTATTTCAAAAGTTTTAGTTTTCGAGGGTAATAGCTACGTATGTTGAAAAAATGAAGATATTAGACTATTTTATGACTGCAAATGGTAAAGAATGTGATTAAAGGCTCTTTTCCTATGTCAAAAGTTTTAGTTTTCGAGGGTAATAGCTACGTATGTTGAAAAAATGAAGATACTAGACAATTTTATGATTGCACATGGTAAAGAATGTGATTAAAGGCTCTTTTCCTATGTCAAAAGTTTTAGTTTTCGAGGGTAATAGCTACGTATGTTGAAAAAATGAAGATATTAGACCATTTTATGATTGCACATTTTAAAGAATGTGATTAAAGGCTCTTTTCCTATTTCAAATGTTTTAGTTTTCGAGGGTAATAGCTACGTATGTTGACAAAATGAAGATATCAGACTATTTTATGATTGCACATGGTAAAGAATGTGATTAAAGGCTCTTTTCCTATTTCAAAAGTTTTAGTTTTCGAGGGTAATAGCTACATATGTTGAAAAAATGAAGATATTAGACTATTTTATGATTGCACATGGTAAAGAATGTGATTAAAGGCTCTTTTCCTATGTCAAAAGTTTTAGTTTTCGAGGGCAATAGCTACGTATGTTAAAAAAAAGAAGATATTAGACAATTTTATGATTGTACATGGTAAAGAATGTGATTAAAGGCTCTTTTCCTATTTCAAAAGTTTTAGTTTTCGAGGGCATTAGCTTTGTCTGTGGAAAAAAATGAAGATATTAGACTATTTTATGATTGCTTACGGTAAAGAATGTGATTAAAGGCTCTTTTCCTATGTCAAAAGTTTTAGTTTTCGAGGGTAATAGCTACGTATGTTAAAAAAAGGAAGATATTAGACAATTTTATGATTACACATGGTAAAGAATGTGATTAAAGGCTCTTTCCCTATGTCAAAAGTTTTAGTTTTCGAGGGTAATAGCTACGTATGTTGAAAAAATGAAGATATTAGACTATTTTATGACTGCAAATGGTAAAGAATGTGATTAAAGGCTCTTTTCCTATTTCAAAAGTTTTAGTTTTCGAGGGTAATAGCTACCTATGTTAAAAAAAGGAAGATATTAGACAATTTTATGATTACACATGGTAAAGAATGTGATTAAAGGCTCTTTTCCTATTTCAAAAGTTTTAGTTTTCGAGGGTAATAGCTACATATGTTGAAAAAATGAAGATATTAGACTATTTTATGATTGCACATGGTAAAGAATGTGATTAAAGGCTCTTTTCCTATGTCAAAAGTTTTAGTTTTCGAGGGTAATAGCTTTGTCTGTGGAAAAAATGAAGATATTAGACAATTTTATAATTGCACATGGTAAAGAATGTGATTAAAGGCTCTTTTCCTATGTCAAAAGTTTTAGGTTTCGAGGGTAATAGCTACGTATGTTGAAAAAATGAAGATATTAGGCAATTTTATGATTGCACATGGTAAAGAATGTGATTAAAGACTCTTTTCCTATGTCAAAAGTTTTAGTTTTCGAGGGTAATAGCTACGTATGTTGAAAAAATGAAGATATTAGACTATTTTATGATTGCAAATGGTAAAGAATGTGATTAAAGGCTCTTTTCCTATTTCAAAAGTTTTATTTTTGGGGGGTAAGAGCTACGTATGTTGAAAATATGAAGATATTAGACTATTTTATGATTGCAAATGGTAAAGAATGTGATTAAAGGCTCTTTTCCTATTTCAAAAATTTTAGTTTTCGAGGGTAATAGCTATGTCTGTGGAAAAAATTAAGATATTAGACAATTTAATGATTGCACATGGAAAAAATGTGATTAAAGGCTCTTTTCCTATTTCAAAAGTTTTAGTTTTCGGGGGTAAGAGCTTTGTC
>NC_088879.1:31086555-31102222 GCF_032884065.1 Artemia franciscana | reverse complement strand
AGTTTTTTTTTTACTTTTTTAGTTCTTTTAGTTTTTACCTTTTTTAGTTTTTTTTAGTTTTTTAGATGAAATTTTTTTTTTAGTTTTTTTTTATTTGTATTCTTTTTCTCTTCTATTTTTCATTTTTCGTTTTTTTTAGTTTTTTTTAGTTTTTAGTTTTTTAAGTTTTTTCCTTTTTTTAGTTTCTTTAGTTTTTTTAGTTTTTCGGCTTTTTTATTTTTTTATTAGTTTTTAGTTTTTTTTGTAGTTTTTGCCTTTTTTTAGTTTTTTCAGTTTTTTTTTAGTTTTTAGTTTTTTACCTTTTTTAGCCTAACCAGGATTTGAACCTGGGACCTTCATTCTCCGTTCTGACACCCTCTCTCACCGAGTGACTACTCCAGCATGTTCATTTTGGTGTTTTAAATGGTATATTATTAACCAAATTAATGTGTTTTACAATATACTAAGCATCGTCATAACAAAAATGACGGCAACTAATTTCATGACGTCAGCCGAAACATGACGTCACCTGATCCACAGATCCACAGACAGACAGACAACTTATTTTTATATATATAGATAGATATACATATATTTTTTAATACGTAAAACTTGCGAATGTACAACATTCTTGGCTGTCCCATTGTCTGTGTATATAAATAGTTTGTCAGGTTTACCGACTCTTGAACATGAAACATATAACTGTCTATGGGAAAAATAATCTTCCCTGTGTCCCCATCGTCATTTATATATCCCCCTGTGCCCCTCGGCGTCCCCGTTGTTGTTGTTTCCCTGTGTCCCAGTCTGTAATTTCTCTTTGAGTGTCCCGGTCGTCATTTATGTTCCCTGTGTCCTGGTGTCCCGGTCGTCATTTTTGTCTCGGTCGTCATTTGTGTTCCGGTGTCCCGGTCTGTAATTTCTCTTTGAGTGTCCTGGTCGTCATTTATATCCCCTGTGTCCCGGTCGTCATTTGTGTCCCGGTGCTTTGTTGATGGTGATTGCTAATCGAACATTCCTTGTGTCCCGGTCGCTTTCTCTTTGAGTGTCCCGGTCGTCATTTATATTCCCTATGTCCCGGTCGTCATTTGCGTCCCGATGTCCCGGTCTGTAATTTCGTCAGTCGATTACGTGCCAAGCAAGCTAAAGCTCCAACAATTTATAATAAACCTTAAAACTTTGGGTATCTGTTTTAAGGTTTTCGAATTACCTTAATTTTTTGTCAAAATATATTGAAATATTTGTGCAATTCCCAGTTTTTTTTAGTTTTTTCTTTTTTTAGTTGTTTAGCTTTTTTTAGTTTTTTTTCTTTTTAGTTTTTTACCTTTTTATTTTTTTACATTTTATCTTTTTAAGTTTTTTCTTTTTTTAATTTCTTTTTATTTTTTAGTTTTTTTTTGAGTTTTTTCTTTTGAGTTTTTTTTTTTTGTTTTTTTTTTACCATTTTTCTTTTTCAGTTTTCTTTTTCTTCTTTATTTTTCAGACGTCATATACAAACCCTCAATACAAAAATACATACAATTTATTTTTGTATATAGATAAGATATAATCTGGCGTAACAGATATAGTGTAACAGACATAAAAGACAGACAACTTATTTTTATATATATATAGATACAGTTTCCTCTTTAGTTTTTTTTTCTTTTTTAGTTTTTACTTTTTTTTAGTTTCTTCTTTTTATTGATTTGTTTTCTTCAATTTGTCAATGTTCATTCTAACATTGACACTTGGAAAAATCTTTACGCGCCAAGCATGCTAAAGCTCCAACAATTTATATTAAACCTCAAAATTTGGGGTATCTGTTTTAAGGTTTTCCAATTACTTTAATCTATTGTCAAAATATATTGAAATATTTGTGCAATTCCCAGTTTTTTTTTAGTTTTTTCTTTTTTTAGTTTTTTAGCTTTTTTATTTTTTTTTTTAGTTTTTTATCTTTTTTATTTTTTTACGTTTTTTCTTTTTAGGTTTTTTCTTTTTTTAATTTTTTTAATTTTTAATTTTTTTTTAGTTTTTTCTTTTTAGTTTTTTTTTAGTTTTTTACCATTTTTCTTTTTTCGAATTACTTTTTATCTATTGTCAAAATATTTCGAAATATTTATGCAATTTCCAGTTTTTACATTCTAGTTTGTTTTCTTTTATATATATATAGAAGATATAATCTGGCGTAACGGACAGACAACTTATTTTTATATATATAGATATATATATATATATATATATCATGAAAAGAGAAATCACCAATGCTACAGCACAAAAAAAAAAAAAAAAAAAAAAAAAAAAAAAAAAAAAAAAAAAAAAAAAAAAAAAAAAAAAAAAAAAAAAAAAAAGGAGACAGAAGGAGAAAAGGAAGACTGTTTTCCTAAATTAGTGATTAATATAGACCAGCACTTGAATGAGGCCTTAACCCTACTCATCCATACAATCACATAGGTCAAACAGCATAGCCACACACAATCAACCATAAAGAATAATCCATGGACAGGCAGTCATGTCGTCAATAAGTATAAGTCGTCATTTACCAAACCATAGAAAAAATAATATAGACAAATAATTCAGAGGCAACACCCAACATAAGGGCTCATCAGGAGAATACACTGGCCTATATAGGGTTTCGCCACTCTAAATTCTCTACCCAGCACAGTGTTGTGGCTACCACAGAATATCCATGGCATCCCCGCGTCAGGTATCACCCCCAAAATACATGTCTATGAAAAAAACAGCAAATGTAAAACAACCAAGTAAAACCAAAACAAGCTTATCCTGTTAATATATCCCTCCCTTTAGCAACAATAGGTAAACTAAATATTATAAATTTTACCAAATCACAAATATTAACACATTGCAAAAAACCTGAATGAACTAAACAATTATATAATTCATCTTTACCATGTGGCTAATTTTTTAAAAAATTCCGCTCAAATAGAAACACAATTCAAAATAAATGGCGCTGTGACAACATTTCTCGAACCTCCGAAATTAGTCAAAAATTTCTTTAAGTATTTCTAGATAATTCTTTTGATATTTATTTAAAAGTTCGTTATAATGAAAACTAAATTTTTTAAATTGCCAAGTTAATTTATTTGCAGAAAAACCTCTTGATATCAATTTTTGGCTTAAGATTTTACATCTATTTTTAAAATCAATATAATTACTACAAATCCTTGCATAACGAAGTAACTGTGAGAAAACGCTGAATATGTGATATTTGAGTGTATATTACTTTCAGGGAATGGGAAACTAATCACTTCAAAATCAAAATCATCCGTTTTATTATACATTTTAAAACTTAATTTATTATTATCACAAATATTAATATTTAAATCTAAGAAATGATCTTCATGACCAGCGCCATGACTAGGCTCAAGAATAAGCTCTGATGGATATATATTTTTAGAAATATCAATGAAATCCTTACAATTTAAGACCAAAATATCATCTAAATATCTTTTATTATTTGACAAAGCATGTTTTAAATTAATTGGATTATTCTTATCCATCATATATTTATATTCTAGTTGACTTAAAAACAAGTCAGCTATAAATGGGCTGGCATTCCCCCCCATGGGAATTCCCATAATTTGCTTGTACAAATCACCCCCAAATCTTATATAAGTATTGTATAAAACAAATTCCAATAACTCAAAAATCATATCCAAGCTGTAACATCTCAAGTTAACTGTAGTATTAAAGCAGTTTGTCCATATGGCTTTTTTATTATAACTGTCTATTTTTAAGAACCTTTTACTAGATAAGAGGAAAGATTTCTTTATAACAGTTTTTAAATTATCTAACACTAAATTGAGTGATAAATTAGTATACATTGTCGCAAAATCGAAAGACTCAATTCTTTTAGCTGAAACCATTGTTAAAGAATCTATCACCTGCAGTGAATTATTAACACTCCAATATGGATTAAAATTCGAAAATTTTTTAATACCAGAACAATAGGTTTTAAGTTTATTTACAATTTCCTTTAAAATTAAAGAGAGGTCAGTAGCAGCAATGCGGGTTGGACATTTAGCTGCTCCAGCAATAAACCGTGGTTTAGGGGGATTCTTATGAAATTTTACAGTCCAATATAGGAAAGGGAACTTTTTATCATTGTCATTTATTTTAATTTTAAAATTTTTAAAAGTATTTCTTCAGTCTTTTCAATTAAATTCTCATCCTCTATATTTACCTTTTCATAAACATTAGTTGTGCCTAACTCCCTTTTTAAGATATCACAATACAGCTTCTGACAAATTATGGCAAAATTATTATTAGCTTTATCCACTGGCACAATTACAAATTCATTCTTTAGATTAGCAATTGCTTGTTTAATCTTCGCATTATAAAATAATGATTTAGTGTTACTATTTTTTAAGTTAGAATATATTTTATTTCTTACTCTACTAATAATTAAATTCTTCCAACTTTGAAAACTCTCTTTATTTTTATTCTCTTTCTTACACCACTTATCAATAAATAAATCAAAATCATTTTCCAAGCCATCAAGAACACTCGATGGTTTCAGATGATGAGAAAGACGGAAATTTGCCCCTTTATTCATTATAATTTGAAGATCATCTTGCTTTATTATTGACAAGTCCCCTGTTATAACATGTTTGTAAGTAGGATTTACAAATGGGCCAAGTTGCTTACAATTACAAACCGGTTTCCAATTTATATCGCTATCTAGTTTTTTTAGTATTAAATTATAATTAAAAATAATTTGCCCAATAGTTTTTGAAAATTTATAAGTTAAAACTGGACTATCATTATAATTTAAATTACTAGGAAGGGCCTGTTTCACATGCCGCTGATTTAAAATTTCTGGTAAATTAATATCTTCAATCTGCTTACAAGTAAAATTAATAGGTAAATATAATCTGTTATCCTTATTACTAATCTTATCGAACTTTTTCTTTTTTGAAATAAATTTCATTTTAGATAGAATGCAAATTGTATCACATATTACTTTAAAATTATAATCAAGAGCTGTATTATTCTTCACAATCCAGAAAAGTTTGATTAAATTCCTCTTGGATAAATTATTTAGACACTTTATTACAGAAATCATACCCCTAGATTCAAGTAGCTGGCATAGATCTATAGAAAGCATATGTACATCTAATTAATTTTTCTATTATTTTTCCTATGTCCTCTCGATCGTTTTTTACGTTTGGTAGGACAAGTAAAAGAAGGATGGTCCATAAAACCATCAATACATTTAACAACAACATGAGACATGTCACCATATTTTGCTACACGATCATTTAACCCAAAAGGATAAGCTGTACCAAGAGTATGGATCCAGAAATCCTCCTGTTTACGTAGTCTATTATTCTTCTCTTCTTTATTTAAATTTTCTAATTCTAAATTTTCTAAAATTGTGACAGTTATATCTGATATGGAACATTTACCATTACTACAATGTTGAACTAGATAGTTATTAGTTTTTTCATTATTAACTGTTGTCTTGTGTCCAGAAAATCTTTTATATATATTATTAGTTGTTTCCCCCACATATTGTAGGCAGCATTTATTACATTCTAATAGGTAAATTACATTGGTTGTTCTACAATTAACATTACCACGTAACTTGCATGCAAAATTTTTATTATACAATGTACTTTTAACAGAAGTCCGTGGGACAAAATGATCTTGGCAAAGAAAACAACGACTTTTACACTTACTAACTTTCAAAAAATCGTTCCGAGTTCCGAGGCTAATATTTGTGTTTTGTTGCATAAAAAGTTATTGAAAATAAATCCAAAACAAACCAACATCCAAATCAAAATCCAACAATCAAAGTCCAGAAAACATGCCAAGGTCAATAGGTCAATAAATACATAAGCAAAAAGATGAAAGAACATGAAATTTGCATAAGTGCCATCTCACCAATAATTAACAATATCAGGTTAAAAACCTGGACCAGGGTAAAGGTCTGTCGGGGAGAAAACTAAAAAAATTTTCTCCACCAGCACTGGATCCAACCTGGAATAATATCATGAAAAGAGAAATCACCAATGCTACAGCACAAACACACACAAAAAAAAAAAAAAAAAAAAAAAAAAAAAAAAAAAAAAAAAAAAAAAAAAAAAAAAAAAAAAAAAGGAGACAGAAGGAGAAAAGGAAGACTGTTTTCCTAAATTAGTGATTAATATAGACCAGCACTTGAATGAGGCCTTAACCCTACTCATCCATACAATCACATAGGTCAAACAGCATAGCCACACACAATCAACCATAAAGAATAATCCATGGACAGGCAGTCATGTCGTCAATAAGTATAAGTCGTCATTTACCAAACCATAGAAAAAATAATATAGACAAATAATTCAGAGGCAACACCCAACATAAGGGCTCATCAGGAGAATACACTGGCCTATATAGGGTTTCGCCACTCTAAATTCTCTACCCAGCACAGTGTTGTGGCTACCACAGAATATCCATGGCATCCCCGCGTCAGGTATCACCCCCAAAATACATGTCTATGAAAAAAACAGCAAATGTAAAACAACCAAGTAAAACCAAAACAAGCTTATCCTGTTAATATATCCCTCCCTTTAGCAACAATAGGTAAACTAAATATTATAAATTTTACCAAATCACAAATATTAACACATTGCATAAAACCTGAATGAACTAAACAATTATATAATTCATCTTTACCATGTGGCTAATTTTTTAAAAAATTCCGCTCAAATAGAAACACAATACAAAATAAATGGCGCTGTGACAACATTTCTCGAACCTCCGAAATTAGTCAAAAATTTCTTTAAGTATTTCTAGATAATTCTTTTGATATTTATTTAAAAGTTCGTTATAATGAAAACTAAATTTTTTAAATTGCCAAGTTAATTTATTTGCAGAAAAACCTCTTGATATCAATTTTTGGCTTAAGATTTTACATCTATTTTTAAAATCAATATAATTACTACAAATCCTTGCATAACGAAGTAACTGTGAGAAAAACGCTGAATATGTGATATTTGAGTGTATATTACTTTCAGGGAATGGGAAACTAATCACTTCAAAATCAAAATCATCCGTTTTATTATACATTTTAAAACTTAATTTATTATTATCACAAATATTAATATTTAAATCTAAGAAATGATCTTCATGACCAGCGCCATGACTAGGCTCAAGAATAAGCTCTGATGGATATATATTTTTAGAAATATCAATGAAATCCTTACAATTTAAGACCAAAATATCATCTAAATATCTTTTATTATTTGACAAAGCATGTTTTAAATTAATTGGATTATTCTTATCCATCATATATTTATATTCTAGTTGACTTAAAAACAAGTCAGCTATAAATGGGCTGGCATTCCCCCCCATGGGAATTCCCATAATTTGCTTGTACAAATCACCCCCAAATCTTATATAAGTATTGTATAAAACAAATTCCAATAACTCAAAAATCATATCCAAGCTGTAACATCTCAAGTTAACTGTAGTATTAAAGCAGTTTGTCCATATGGCTTTTTTATTATAACTGTCTATTTTTAAGAACCTTTTACTAGATAAGAGGAAAGATTTCTTTATAACAGTTTTTAAATTATCTAACACTAAATTGAGTGATAAATTAGTATACATTGTCGCAAAATCGAAAGACTCAATTCTTTTAGCTGAAACCATTGTTAAAGAATCTATCACCTGCAGTGAATTATTAACACTCCAATATGGATTAAAATTCGAAAATTTTTTAATACCAGAACAATAGGTTTTAAGTTTATTTACAATTTCCTTTAAAATTAAAGAGAGGTCAGTAGCAGCAATGCGGGTTGGACATTTAGCTGCTCCAGCAATAAACCGTGGTTTAGGGGGATTCTTATGAAATTTTACAGTCCAATATAGGAAAGGGAACTTTTTATCATTGTCATTTATTTTAACTACAATGGCGCGTAACTAATATGGCGCGTAACGACTTACGCGCGCGGGGGGGCTTGGGGGGGCGCGAAGCGCCCCCACCAACTAGGTGTTGGGGTGGCGCGAAGCGCCACCCCAACATCTAGTATATATATATATTTCAAAACTTCAAAAGGTAACTTTTTAATAATTAACAATTTTGTATGTCTAGAAGTGCACATGTTAGAATTCATCTTAAAGTTTGTTTAAAAAGCTTTAATTTGATGCAAATTTTATGTCTATATCCTAATTAGAAGCTGAGATATTTTGTTTTGAAGATAGTACTGTTTGTTTTTTTTGCTACTTTACAACTCAGAAGAGATATGATTGAAAAATCTGAAACTTTGATGCTTATTTTCTGATGCTGGATTTTCCAGCATCAGGACATGGATTTTCACTCTGCATTGCTAGACAGCTTTTTTCTATAAATTAGTATGTTGATTTGAGCTCATTATATAAACATATTTTAACCTTTAGTTTTAGCAATCTGTCAGTACTGATGCGGATGAACCTCATCAAAGTGAGCATATAACAATCAATGTCTTCTTGCATCTTGTGGTTTTCATTGTTTATCTGAACATAAGAGAGAGCATTAGGCATATCTTTCCTGGGCGAAATCGGATGTTATAGTTACAAGGTCGTTTCGTAGGAGCATTCTCTGTAATAATAGAAATCGTTTTCTGGCAAGAAAATTTAGAAAAATTTGCTGAGGGATGATCAGGAGTAAACAGACATATAGTTATTGATGAAAATACCTTCAACCAAAAAGAATAGCATACAATTACTTTTCATTTTGTAAATATTTTTACTTCTTTGCTGTTTAAGAGCTTAGATGGAAAAAATGTAAGAATTATTATACGCACAGTCTATTCAATATAGGATTATATGTACAATATAGAATTATTTTGTAGGAGAACAGCTCCAGTGCCTGACTTCTTTGGATCTGCAAGTTTGATTGCAACCAGACCTTTTTACATTATAGCCTGGGACAAATTTTGAAATGCAAAAAAGAAATTACAAAAAAATCTTGTCAAATTCAAAGATTTTTTAATAACAACAATCTTGATCTAGGAACTTGAGGTCCACTTTTCTAAGGTCCAATTTTCTGAGGTCCAATTTTCCTGAAAATATAGAAGAGGCGTTTAACTTTGTTCTAAGAATGTGAATAGATTATTCTATGTTCTTTACGTCTGATGTTATACAATCCCATAAGAGTTTACTCTTGTGCAAGGATAGTTTTGTTTCTTTTTTATAGTAATTAGTTTCAGAAAAGAATATTCCAGGAAATTACAAAATTTCAGAAGAACTTTTCATCTTTTATTCAGTTCCAATTCCTGGAATATTTTGAGCTTCCATTTTCAGTATTCCCAAAATATAGACTATTGAACATGCTAAGAAAAAGAAGGAACTGCAAAAGTAGTAGTGCCCTGCAACACATTTCGAACATGAAAGTTTTGGAGTAGACAATATCTAATATTTCCCAGTTTTCGTAACGTATATTTTTGTTTTCATGAATAATGCATGCTGATTATATTTGTTTGGAAATAATGGCAACAAATTTAGCCTAACTTTGCAATCCCCCCCCCCCCCTTGATAAAATTTCCCACGTGAAAACAAAGATAGGTAAAAGAACTATATAAACCAACGTTTTCTGTGATTAAAAGCAAACTAAATGCGTGTAGGCACAGTTATAATTTTTTTATATTTGTGTTGCGACAGCAACACTTTGGTTTTGTCGTGTTTTTTTCCCCCTAGCACCCCGATTTCAGCTTATTCCTAGAAAGTGGCAAGGATCTAATCTCTGCGATTTTTACGGAAAGTGTGGACCTTAGGCCAGATTGATGAATATGACTGAAACCAAAAATAGGCTGATATCAATTGTGGCATATATAGGGGAGTTTTAAGCAACAGTAGGCTGTTAGCTCATAATCATCTTCGGCAATGACGGGTTAGCAACTTTTCCTAGTTAGTGTACCTATTATGTGTTGCTATCGCAACACTTTACTCGGCGAAGCCGAACAAAGTTTGCCGCTCACCCCATGTTGCCCATGCAACGTAGATCTAGTATGATTTATAATTAACTAGCTGTTGGGGTGGCGTTTCGCGCCACCCTAACACCTAGTTGATGGGGGCGTTTCGCGCCCCCCCCGCGCGTAAGTCGTTACGTGCCATTGTAGTTGTGTCCCTGTGTACCATATATAAATATATATATATATATATATATATACTAGCTGTTGGGGTGGCGCTTCGCGCCACCCCAACACCTAGTTAGTGGGGCGCTTCGCGCCCCCCCAAGCCCCCCCGCGCGCGTAAGTCGTTACGTGCCATATTAGTTACGCGCCATTGTAGTTGTGTCCCTGTGTCCCACCTGTGAATATAGATAGATTTATATATGTGTTTCAAACTACGTAAAAATTGCGAATATACAACATTTTTGGCTTTCCCACTACTGGGAGCTTTCCGTTTCCAATTGCCAGCAATTGATCTGAAAATGTTTGACCAGAGTCATCGTTTTGCAATCGGACACGCATATTTGTAGTTAATTTTAATATGTTTACGTGTGCCCATAAATTAGAATTTTTCAGGCAAGCATTCATTTCGTCTGCAGGAGTTAAACTACGTAAAAATTGCGAATATACAACATTCTTGGCTTTCCCATTGTCTGTGCATATACAAAGCCGTATGCACTAATAATGACGTCATATGCAAACGCTCTTTTTACAAACAAACAAACATGCATACACACAACTCGTTTTTATATAGATAGATAGATAGGTAGATACAATACAAATTAACTGCGTAAAACTTGCGAATATACAACATTTTTCGCTGTCCAATTGTCGCTGCATATAAATAGATTGTCAGGTTTACCGACCCTCGAACATGCAACGCACAATTGTCCATGGGAAAAACAATCAGTATTAAGATCTATACCACATTTTTCTAATGATTGACCTTGAGCTTTGTTAATGGTGATTGCAAATGCTAATTGAATTGGGAATTGCAATCTTTTAAATTGAAAAGGCAGATCCGTTGGAATCATGGGAATGCGAGGAATAAGAACAGCCTCACCCTCAAAAGGCCCTGTCAAGATTGTGGCCTCTATTAGGTTTTCCATTGTTTTTTTACGGCAAGTCGCGTGCCATTGCAAAGCTTTGGTGGGTTGATATTTCTTAAAAGTATTATTGGTACGCCTATTTTTAGTTGTAGCACGTGTGGTGGAAACCCTGAAAGATCTATGGAATTTAAAAATTCAGATGGATAATTAACCGCTTCATTTGGTTCCAAAACTGTGTCGACTGACTTGTAAAGGACTGCCTGGTCTCGAATCTTGGTCAAAACAATATTGTTGATTTCGTGGACGTCTATATTTTTGGGTGCGAGAATCCCTCTTTCACTTAGCCATTTATTATTTTTATAATTTTTTAGAATATTCGGAAATACTTTTTCAATCAATTAATTTTTGGACGTCACTAAATTACAGAAATCAGCAGGTAGTTGTATACGTCCTGAAATTGAGTCTATCGTATCATAAATGTCTTTTTGTTCCGACGTTAACTTGGAAATGTTATTTTGTACATACGACAATAGATCATTCGTACTGTAACTTTTTTCACGATCCAATTCTACACATGTCGAAACAGCAGCGATACGGTTAGGTGAAGGCATTCCCAAATCCTGAAGAGGTTTGTTTGCCATACGTACGCACAAATCTTCTATAATAACTAAAGTGTAGTTTTAAATTTTTGATGTAAAATCAAAAGTCATATCTGACGTCTCTAACTGTTTTCGTTGGAGTATATCTTCGGACATTTTTGACTTATATTTTTCCCATAACTCTGTAGGAGCTGATGGAGAGCAAGTTGTTAAAATGATGCCAAACAATGCACGAATTTGACTTGGGGTTGACGTTTCGCACTAATGGGGAATATGGAACAATCCACTGGTTATCTACTTCGATGGTGGTACCGTTGCCATTGTAGGTTCTTCAGTCATTTTACAATTAGAAATTTCTCTTTCAACGGTCTTCTTACAATTAAAAATTTGTCTTTGAACGATACTCTTAAATACCTGTGTCCTGGTCGTCATTTATATTCCCTGTGTCCCGGCCGTCATTTGTGTCCCGGTATCCCAGTCTGTAATTTCTCTTTGAGTGTCCCGGTCGTTATTTATATTCCCTCTGTCCCGGTCGTCATTTGTGTCCCAGTCTGTAATTTCTCTTTGAGTGTTTTTTCTTTTTAGTATTTTTTAGTTTTTTACATTTTTTCTTTTTTCAGTTTTCTTTTTCTTCTTTATTTTTCAGCTTCACTATGAAATACATATCGCCGAACCTTTGTTTTTTTTAACTAAAATCTGGTAGGCATTGATGACCTTATCCGAGTCAAAATCCCAAACCCAATCATCATCGCTATCATTTTCAGTTTTGATATGTTTTGACTCTCGCTGTCCAGGTGGACCTTCATCTAACTGCGCGGTTTTGCGTTCTTTAGCCTCAAGCCTGTTTCCTTGCTGTTCTTTTGATTCCTCGGCACGCTTTCTTTTCTGACTTTCTCTATCAGCAGCAAGTTTTTTGGCATAGACTCTTTGAGCATCTTCATCGACTTTTGCCATTGTAAGTTCATCAGTCATTGTAAACTTAAACATTAATAGATTTCTACGTGAACATATGTCTTAAATATCTTGAATGACGTCACCGTCAAAGCAAAAATGACGACAACTAATTTCATGACGTCAGTCGACACAGAAACATGACGTCACCTGACACACAGACAGACAGACAGACAACTTATTTTTATATATATAGATATATATATATATATATATATATATATATATATATATATATATATATATATATATATATCTATATATATATACGTGTGTGTGTTTTGAACTACGTAAAACTTGCGAATATACAACACTAGCTATTGGGGTGGCGCTTCGCGCCACCCCAACACCTAGTTGGTGGGGGCGCTTCGCGTCCCCCCAAGCCCCCCCGCGCGTAAATCGTTACGCGCCATATTACTTACGTGTCATTGTAGTTGTGTCCCTGTGTCCCACCTGTGAATATAGATATATAGATATATATATATATAAATATATATATATACATATATATATATATCTATATATATAAAAATAAGTTGTCTGTCTGTGGATGGATGGATGGATGTGTCAGGTGACGTCACCTGAAAAAACTGGATTAGGTGACGTCAAAACTGAAAAAACTAAAAAAAAGGCAAAAACTACAAAAAAAACTAAAAACTAATAAAAAAAATAAAAAAGCTAAAAAACTAAAAAAACTATAAAGGTAAAAACCAATAAAAAACTAAAAAAAAACTGAAAAAACTAAAAAAAGGCAAAAACTACAAAAAAAAACTAAAAACTAATAAAAAAAGTAAAAAAGCTAAAAAACTAAAAAAACTAAAAAAACTAAAAAAAGGTAAAAAACTAAAAAAAATAAAAAATAAAAAAAAACTAAAAAAAGGAAAAAACTGAAAAATAAGCTAAAATAAAGGTAAAAACCAATAAAAAACTAAAAAAAAAGGAAAAAACTAATAAATGACGACACTCAAAGAGAAAGCGACCAGGACAAAAGGAATGTTAAAAAAGCTAAAAAACTAAAAAAACTAAAAAAAGGTAAAAAACTAAAAAAACTAAAAACTAAAAAAAAACTAAAAAAGGTAAAAACTAAAAGAACTAAAAAAGAAAAAAATAAATGACGACAAAGAGAAAGCGACCAGGACAAAAGGAATGTTCGATTAGCAATCAACAAAGCACCGGGACACAGGGAGTATAAATGACGACCAGGACACAAGTAAAAAAAAAAATTAACAAAACTAAAAAGAAGGTAAAAACTACAAAAAAACTAAAAAGAAAAAAAAACTAAAAACTAATAAAAAAACTAAAAAATCTAAAAATCTAAATAAACTAAAAAAGAAAAAAAAAGGAAAAAAATAAAGGAGAAAAACAAAACTAAAAAACGAATGTATATACAGACCGGTACACCGGGATACAAATGACGACCGGGACACAGGGAACATAAATAACGACCGGGACACAGGGACACAACTACAACGGGGACACCGGGGGAAACAGGGGGATATAAATGACGACCGGGACAAAAAAACTAAAAAGAAATAAAAACTAAAAACTAATAAAAAAAACTAAAAAATCTAAAAATCTAAATAAGCTAAAAAAGAAAAAAAAAGGAAAAAAATAAAGGAGAAAAACAAAACTAAAAAACGAATGTATATACAGACCGGGACACCGGGATACAAATGATGACCGGGACCCGGGACACAGGGAATATAAATGACGACCGGGACACAGGGACACAACTACAACGGGGACACCGGGGGAAACAGGGGGATAACCTGACAATCTATTTATATGCAAAGACAATGGGACAGCAAAGAATGTTGTATATTCGCAAGTTTTACGTAGTTAAAACCATATATATATATATATCTATATTCACAGGTGGGACATAGGGACACAACTACAATGGCGCGTAACTATTATGGCGCGTAACGACTTACGCGCGCGGGGGGGCTTGGGGGGGGCGCGAAGCGCCCCCACCAACTAGGTGTTGGGGTGGCGCGAAGCGCCACCCCAACAGCTAGTCTATATATATAAAAATAAGTTGTCTGTCTGTGGATGTGTGGATGGGTCAGGTGACGTCACCTGAAAAAACTGGATCAGGTGACGTCAAAACTGAAAAAACTAAAAAAAGGCAAAAACTACAAAAAAAACTAAAAACTAATAAAAAAAATAAAAAAGCTAAAAAACTAAAAAAACTATAAAGGTAAAAACCAATAAAAAACTAAAAAAAAAACTGAAAAAACTAAAAAAAGGCAAAAACTACAAAAAAAAACTAAAAACTAATAAAAAAAGTAAAAAAGCTAAAAAACTAAAAAAACTAAAAAAACTAAAAAAAGGTAAAAAACTAAAAAAAATAAAAAATAAAAAAAAAACTAAAAAAAAGGAAAAAACTGAAAAATAAGCTAAAATAAAGGTAAAAACCAATAAAAAACTAAAAAGAAAAAAAGGAAAAAACTAATAAATGACGACACTCAAAGAGAAAGCGACCAGGACAAAAGGAATGTTCGATTAGCAATCAACAAAGCACCGGGACACAGGGAGTATAAATGACGACCAGGACATAAGTAAAAAAAAAAAACTATCTATATATATAAAAATAAGTTGTCAAACTAAAAAAAGGCAAAAACTACAAAAAAAACTAAAAACTAATAAAAAAAAGCTAAAAAACTAAAAAACTAAAAAAAAGGCAAAAACTACAAAAAAAACTAAAAACTAATAAAAAAAATAAAAAAGCTAAAAAACTAAAAAAACTAAAAAAACTAAAAAAAGGTAAAAAACTAAAAACTAAAAAAAACTAAAAAAAAGGAAAAAACTGAAAAATAAGCTAAAATAAAGGTAAAAACCAATAAAAAACTAAAAAAAAAAACTGAAAAAACTAAAAAAAGGCCAAAACTACAAAAAAACTAAAAACTAATAAAAAAAACTAAAAAAAAGGAAAAAACTGAAAAATAAGCTAACATAAAGGTAAAAACCAATAAAAACTAAAAAGAAAAAAAGGAAAAAACTAAAAAAAATTTTCATCTAAAAAACTAAAAAAAACTAAAAAAGGTAAAAACTAAAAGAACTAAAAAATAAAAAAATAAATGACGACACTCAAAGAGAAAGCGACCAGGACAAAAGGAATGTTCGATTAGCAATCAACAAAGCACCGGGACATAGGGAGTATAAATGACGACCAGGA
>NC_088879.1:31063769-31086455 GCF_032884065.1 Artemia franciscana | reverse complement strand
GTCGCTGCATATAAATAGATTGTCAGGTTTACCGACCCTCGAACATGCAACGCACAATTGTCCATGGGAAAAACAATCAGTATTAAGATCTATACCACATTTTTCTAATGATTGACCTTGAGCTTTGTTAATGGTGATTGCAAATGCTAATTGAATTGGGAATTGCAATCTTTTAAATTGAAAAGGCAGATCCGTTGGAATCATGGGAATGCGAGGAATAAGAACAGCCTCACCCTCAAAAGGCCCTGTCAAGATTGTGGCCTCTATTAGGTTTTCCATTGTTTTTTTACGGCAAGTCGCGTGCCATTGCAAAGCTTTGGTGGGTTGATATTTCTTAAAAGTATTATTGGTACGCCTATTTTTAGTTGTAGCACGTGTGGTGGAAACCCTGAAAGATCTATGGAATTTAAAAATTCAGATGGATAATTAACCGCTTCATTTGGTTCCAAAACTGTGTCGACTGACTTGTAAAGGACTGCCTGGTCTCGAATCTTGGTCAAAACAATATTGTTGATTTCGTGGACGTCTATATTTTTGGGTGCGAGAATCCCTCTTTCACTTAGCCATTTATTATTTTTATAATTTTTTAGAATATTCGGAAATACTTTTTCAATCAATTAATTTTTGGACGTCACTAAATTACAGAAATCAGCAGGTAGTTGTATACGTCCTGAAATTGAGTCTATCGTATCATAAATGTCTTTTTGTTCCGACGTTAACTTGGAAATGTTATTTTGTACATACGACAATAGATCATTCGTACTGTAACTTTTTTCACGATCCAATTCTACACATGTCGAAACAGCAGCGATACGGTTAGGTGAAGGCATTCCCAAATCCTGAAGAGGTTTGTTTGCCATACGTACGCACAAATCTTCTATAATAACTAAAGTGTAGTTTTAAATTTTTGATGTAAAATCAAAAGTCATATCTGACGTCTCTAACTGTTTTCGTTGGAGTATATCTTCGGACATTTTTGACTTATATTTTTCCCATAACTCTGTAGGAGCTGATGGAGAGCAAGTTGTTAAAATGATGCCAAACAATGCACGAATTTGACTTGGGGTTGACGTTTCGCACTAATGGGGAATATGGAACAATCCACTGGTTATCTACTTCGATGGTGGTACCGTTGCCATTGTAGGTTCTTCAGTCATTTTACAATTAGAAATTTCTCTTTCAACGGTCTTCTTACAATTAAAAATTTGTCTTTGAACGATACTCTTAAATACCTGTGTCCTGGTCGTCATTTATATTCCCTGTGTCCCGGCCGTCATTTGTGTCCCGGTATCCCAGTCTGTAATTTCTCTTTGAGTGTCCCGGTCGTTATTTATATTCCCTCTGTCCCGGTCGTCATTTGTGTCCCAGTCTGTAATTTCTCTTTGAGTGTTTTTTCTTTTTAGTATTTTTTAGTTTTTTACATTTTTTCTTTTTTCAGTTTTCTTTTTCTTCTTTATTTTTCAGCTTCACTATGAAATACATATCGCCGAACCTTTGTTTTTTTTAACTAAAATCTGGTAGGCATTGATGACCTTATCCGAGTCAAAATCCCAAACCCAATCATCATCGCTATCATTTTCAGTTTTGATATGTTTTGACTCTCGCTGTCCAGGTGGACCTTCATCTAACTGCGCGGTTTTTGCGTTCTTTAGCCTCAAGCCTGTTTCCTTGCTGTTCTTTTGATTCCTCGGCACGCTTTCTTTTCTGACTTTCTCTATCAGCAGCAAGTTTTTTGGCATAGACTCTTTGAGCATCTTCATCGACTTTTGCCATTGTAAGTTCATCAGTCATTGTAAACTTAAACATTAATAGATTTCTACGTGAACATATGTCTTAAATATCTTGAATGACGTCACCGTCAAAGCAAAAATGACGACAACTAATTTCATGACGTCAGTCGACACAGAAACATGACGTCACCTGACACACAGACAGACAGACAGACAACTTATTTTTATATATATAGATATATATATATATATATATATATATATATATATATATATATATATATATATATATATATATCTATATATATATACGTGTGTGTGTTTTGAACTACGTAAAACTTGCGAATATACAACACTAGCTATTGGGGTGGCGCTTCGCGCCACCCCAACACCTAGTTGGTGGGGGCGCTTCGCGTCCCCCCAAGCCCCCCCGCGCGTAAATCGTTACGCGCCATATTACTTACGTGTCATTGTAGTTGTGTCCCTGTGTCCCACCTGTGAATATAGATATATAGATATATATATATATAAATATATATATATACATATATATATATATCTATATATATAAAAATAAGTTGTCTGTCTGTGGATGGATGGATGGATGTGTCAGGTGACGTCACCTGAAAAAACTGGATTAGGTGACGTCAAAACTGAAAAAACTAAAAAAAGGCAAAAACTACAAAAAAAACTAAAAACTAATAAAAAAAATAAAAAAGCTAAAAAACTAAAAAAACTATAAAGGTAAAAACCAATAAAAAACTAAAAAAAAACTGAAAAAACTAAAAAAAGGCAAAAACTACAAAAAAAAACTAAAAACTAATAAAAAAAGTAAAAAAGCTAAAAAACTAAAAAAACTAAAAAAACTAAAAAAAGGTAAAAAACTAAAAAAAATAAAAAATAAAAAAAAACTAAAAAAAGGAAAAAACTGAAAAATAAGCTAAAATAAAGGTAAAAACCAATAAAAAACTAAAAAAAAAGGAAAAAAACTAATAAATGACGACACTCAAAGAGAAAGCGACCAGGACAAAAGGAATGTTAAAAAAGCTAAAAAACTAAAAAAACTAAAAAAAGGTAAAAAACTAAAAAAACTAAAAACTAAAAAAAAACTAAAAAAGGTAAAAACTAAAAGAACTAAAAAAGAAAAAATAAATGACGACAAAGAGAAAGCGACCAGGACAAAAGGAATGTTCGATTAGCAATCAACAAAGCACCGGGACACAGGGAGTATAAATGACGACCAGGACACAAGTAAAAAAAAAAATTAACAAAACTAAAAAGAAGGTAAAAACTACAAAAAAACTAAAAAGAAAAAAAAACTAAAAACTAATAAAAAAACTAAAAAATCTAAAAATCTAAATAAACTAAAAAAGAAAAAAAAAGGAAAAAAAATAAAGGAGAAAAACAAAACTAAAAAACGAATGTATATACAGACCGGTACACCGGGATACAAATGACGACCGGGACACAGGGAACATAAATAACGACCGGGACACAGGGACACAACTACAACGGGGACACCGGGGGAAACAGGGGGATATAAATGACGACCGGGACAAAAAAACTAAAAAGAAATAAAAACTAAAAACTAATAAAAAAAACTAAAAAATCTAAAAATCTAAATAAGCTAAAAAAGAAAAAAAAAGGAAAAAAATAAAGGAGAAAAACAAAACTAAAAAACGAATGTATATACAGACCGGGACACCGGGATACAAATGATGACCGGGACCCGGGACACAGGGAATATAAATGACGACCGGGACACAGGGACACAACTACAACGGGGACACCGGGGGAAACAGGGGGATAACCTGACAATCTATTTATATGCAAAGACAATGGGACAGCAAAGAATGTTGTATATTCGCAAGTTTTACGTAGTTAAAACCATATATATATATATATCTATATTCACAGGTGGGACATAGGGACACAACTACAATGGCGCGTAACTATTATGGCGCGTAACGACTTACGCGCGCGGGGGGGCTTGGGGGGGGCGCGAAGCGCCCCCACCAACTAGGTGTTGGGGTGGCGCGAAGCGCCACCCCAACAGCTAGTCTATATATATAAAAATAAGTTGTCTGTCTGTGGATGTGTGGATGGGTCAGGTGACGTCACCTGAAAAAACTGGATCAGGTGACGTCAAAACTGAAAAAACTAAAAAAAGGCAAAAACTACAAAAAAAACTAAAAACTAATAAAAAAAATAAAAAAGCTAAAAAACTAAAAAAACTATAAAGGTAAAAACCAATAAAAAACTAAAAAAAAAACTGAAAAAACTAAAAAAAGGCAAAAACTACAAAAAAAAAACTAAAAACTAATAAAAAAAGTAAAAAAGCTAAAAAACTAAAAAAACTAAAAAAACTAAAAAAAGGTAAAAAACTAAAAAAAATAAAAAATAAAAAAAAAACTAAAAAAAAGGAAAAAACTGAAAAATAAGCTAAAATAAAGGTAAAAACCAATAAAAAACTAAAAAGAAAAAAAGGAAAAAACTAATAAATGACGACACTCAAAGAGAAAGCGACCAGGACAAAAGGAATGTTCGATTAGCAATCAACAAAGCACCGGGACACAGGGAGTATAAATGACGACCAGGACATAAGTAAAAAAAAAAAACTATCTATATATATAAAAATAAGTTGTCAAACTAAAAAAAGGCAAAAACTACAAAAAAAACTAAAAACTAATAAAAAAAAGCTAAAAAACTAAAAAACTAAAAAAAGGCAAAAACTACAAAAAAAACTAAAAACTAATAAAAAAAATAAAAAAGCTAAAAAACTAAAAAAACTAAAAAAACTAAAAAAAGGTAAAAAACTAAAAACTAAAAAAAACTAAAAAAAAGGAAAAAACTGAAAAATAAGCTAAAATAAAGGTAAAAAACCAATAAAAAACTAAAAAAAAAAACTGAAAAAACTAAAAAAAGGCCAAAACTACAAAAAAACTAAAAACTAATAAAAAAAACTAAAAAAAAGGAAAAAACTGAAAAATAAGCTAACATAAAGGTAAAAACCAATAAAAACTAAAAAGAAAAAAAGGAAAAAACTAAAAAAAATTTTCATCTAAAAAACTAAAAAAAACTAAAAAAGGTAAAAACTAAAAGAACTAAAAAATAAAAAAATAAATGACGACACTCAAAGAGAAAGCGACCAGGACAAAAGGAATGTTCGATTAGCAATCAACAAAGCACCGGGACATAGGGAGTATAAATGACGACCAGGACATAAGTAAAAAAAAAATTAACAAAACTAAAAAGAAGGTAAAAACTACAAAAAAACTAAAAAGAAAAAAAAACTAAAAACTAATAAAAAAACTAAAAAATCTAAAAATCTAAATAAACTAAAAAGGAAAAAAAAAGGAAAAAAATAAAGGAGAAAAACAAAACTAAAAAACGAATGTATATACAGACCGGTACACCGGGATACAAATGACGACCGGGACACAGGGAATATAAATGACGACCGGGACACAGGGACACAACTACAACGGGGACACCGGGGGAAACAGGGGGATATAAATGACGACCGGGACAAAAAAACTAAAAAGAAAAAAAAACTAAAAAATCTAAAAATCTAAATAAGCTAAAAAAGAAAAAAAAAGGAAAAAAATAAAGGAGAAAAACAAAACTAAAAAACGAATGTATATACAGACCGGGACACCGGGATACAAATGACGACCGGGACACAGGGAATATAAATGACGACCGGGACACAGGGACACAACTACAACGGGGACACCGGAGGAAACAGGGGGACGTAAATGACGACCGGGACACCGGGACAGGGAATGGTCGATTAGCAATCACCATCAACAAAGCTCAAGGGCAATCATTAGAATCATGAGGTATAGATCTGAATACAGATTGTTTTCCCATGGACCATTATATGTTGCATGTTCAAGAGTCGGTAAACCTGACAATCTATTTATATGCAAAGACAATGGGACAGCAAAGAATGTTGTATATTCGCAAGTTTTACGTAGTTAAAACCATATATATATATATCTATCTATATTCACAGGTGGGACATAGGGACACAACTACAATGGCGCGTAACTATTATGGCGCGTAACGACTTACGCGCGCGGGGGGGCTTGGGGGGGGCGCGAAGCGCCCCCACCAACTAGGTGTTGGGGTGGCGCGAAGCGCCACCCCAACAGCTAGTATATATATATATATATATATATATATATATATATATATATATATATATATATATATATATATATATATATATATTTAACTACGTAAAACTTGCGAATATTCAACATTCCAGTCTGTCCCATTGTCTGTGCATATAAATAGATTGTCATGTTTACCGGCTCTTGAACATGTAACATATAATTGTCCATGGGAAAAACAATCTGTATTCAGATCTATACCTCATTATTCTAATGATTGCCCTTGAACTTTGTTGATGGTGATTGCTAATCGAACATTCCCTGTGTCCCCGGCGTCATTTATATACCCCCTGTGCCCCCCGGCGTCCCCGTTGTTGTTGTTTCCTTGTGTCCCGGTCGTCATTTGTGTCCCGGTGTCCCAATCTGTAATTTCTCTTTGAGTGTTGCGGTCGTCATTATTATTCCCTGTGTCCCGGTGTCCCGGTTGTCATTTGTGTCCCGGTCGTCACTTGTGTTCCGGTGTCCTGGTCTGTAATTTCTCTTTGAGTGTCTTGGTCGTCATTTATATTCCCTGTGTCCCGGTCGTCATTTGTGTCCTGGTGCTTTGTTGATGGTGATTGCTAATCGAACATTCCTTGTGTCCCGGTCGCTTTCTATTTGAGTGTCCCGGGCGTCATTTATATTCCCTACTAGCTATTGGTGGGTGCACCTAGTTGGTGGGGCGCTTGGCGCCCCCCAAGCCCCCTCGCGCGCTTAAGTCGTTACGCGCCATATTAGTTACGCGCTATTGTAGTTGCGTCCCTGTGTCCCACCTGTGAATAGAGATAGATATGTATATATCTTCTATATATATAAAAATAAGTTGTCTGTCTGTCTGTGGATGGATCAGGTGACGTCACCTGAAAAAACTGGATCAGGTGACGTCAAAACTGAAAAAACTAAAAAAAGGCAAAAACTACAAAAAAAACTAAAAACTAATAAAAAAAATAAAAAAGCTAAAAAACTAAAAAAACTAAAAAAAGGCAAAAACTACAAAAAAAACTAAAAACTAATAAAAAAGCTAAAAAACTAAAAAAACTAAAAAAAGGCAAAAACTACAAAAAAAACTAAAAACTAATAAAAAAATAAAAAAGCGAAAAAACCAAAAAAACTAAAAAAAGGTAAAAAACTAAAAAAACTAAAAACTAAAAAAAACTAAAAAAAAGGAAAAAACTGAAAAATAAGCTAAAATAAAGGTAAAAACCAATAAAAAACTAAAAAAAAACTGAAAAAACTAAAAAAGGCAAAAACTACAAAAAAAACTAAAAACTAATAAAAAAAGTAAAAAAGCTAAAAAACTAAAAAAAGGTAAAAAACTAAAAAAACTAAAAAATAAAAAAAAAATAAAAAAAAGGAAAAAACTGAAAAATAAGCTAAAATAAAGGTAAAAACCAATAAAAAACTAAAAAGAAAAAAAAGGAAAAAACTAAAAAAAAATTTCATCTAAAAAACTAAAAAAACTAAAAAAGGTAAAAACTAAAAGAACTGTCCCATTGTCTGTGCATATAAATAGATTGTCAGGTTTACTGACTCTTGAACATGCAACATATAATTGTCCATGGGAAAAACAATCCTTATTCAGATCTATACCTCAGTATTCTAATGATGTGGCCCGGTCGTCATTTATATTCCCTGTGTCCCGGTCGTCATTTGTGTCCCGGTATCCCAGTTTGTAATTTCTCTCTGAGTGTCCCGGTTGTCATTTATATTCCCTCTGTCCCAGTGTCCCGGTCCTCATTTGTGTCCCAGTCTTTAATTTCTATTCGAACAATCCCTGTGTCCCGGTCGTCATTTATATATCCCGCCTGTGCACCCGGCGTCCCCGTTGTAGTTGTGTCCCTATGTCCCGGACGTCATTTATATTCCCTGTGTCCCGGTCGTGATTTGTGTCCGGTTGTCCCAGTCTGTAATTTCTCTTTGAGGTTCCCGATCGTCATTTAAATTCCCTGTGTCCCGGTCGTCATTTGTGTCCCGGTGTCCCGGTATGTAATTTCATCAGTTGACACACATGATGTCGGTCGACAAACAACTTCATGACGCATACAGCTCAATCCTTATAATGGCGTCAGTAGACAAACATGACGTCAGTCGACACACAAACATGACGTCACTCGACACACACACACACAGACAACTTTTTTATATATATATACTAGCTGTTGGGGTGGCGCTTCGCGCCCCTTTCCCCCAATCCTCCCGCGCGCGTAAGTCGTTACGCGCCATTGTAGTTGCGTCGCTGTGTCCCACCTGTGAATAGAGATAGATATAAATATATGTTTTTTTCTACGTAAAACATGCGAATATACAACATTCTTCGCTGTCCCATTGTCTGTGCATATAAATAGATTGTCAGGTTTGCTGACTCTTGAACATGCAACATATAACTGTCCATGGGAAAAACAATCCGTATTCAGATCTATACCCCATTATTCTAATGATGTGTCCCTGTGTCCCGGTCGTCATTTATATTCCCTGTGTCCCGGTCGTCATTTGTGTCCCGGTGTCCCAGTTTGTAATTTCTCTTTGAGTGTCCCGGTCGTCATTTATATTCCCTGTGTCCTATCGTGATTTGTGTCCGGTTGTCCCAGTCTGTAATTTCTCTTTGAGGTTCCCGATCGTCATTTAAATTCCCTGTGTCCCGGTCGTCATTTGGGTCCCGGTGTCCCGGTATGTAATTTCATCAGTTGACAAACATGATGTCGGTCGACAAACAACTTCATGACGCATACAGCTCAATCCTTATAATGACGTCAGTAGACAAACATGACGTCAGTCGACACACAAACATGACGTCACTCGACACACACACACACAGACAACTTATTTATATATATATACTAGCTGTTGGGGGGGGGGGGCGCTTCGCGCCCCCCCAATCCCCCCAGCGCGCGTAAGTCGTTACGCGCCATATTAGTTACGCGCCATTGTAGTTGTGTCCCTGTGTCCCACCTGTGAATAGAGATAGATATAAATATATGTTTTTTTCTACGTAAAACATGCGAATATACAACATTCTTCGCTGTCCCATTGTCTGTGCATATAAATAGATTGTCAGGTTTACTGACTCTTGAATATGCAACATATAACTGTCCATGGGAAAAACAATCCGTATTCAGATCTATACCCCATTATTCTATTGATGTGTCCCTGTGTCCCGGTCGTCATTTATATTCCTTGTGTCCCGGTCGGCATTTGTGTCCCGGTGTCCCGGTCTGTAATTTCTATTCGAACAATCCCTGTGTCCCGGTCGTCATTTATATATCCCGCCTGTGCCCCCGGCGTCCCCGTTGTAGTTGTGTCCCTGTGTCCCGGTCGTCATTTATATTCCCTGTGTCCCGGTCGTGATTTGTGTCTGGGTGTCCCAGTCTGTAATTTCTCTTTGAGGTTCCCGGTCGTCACTTATATTCCCTCTGTCTCGGTCGTCATTTGTGTCCCGGTCTGTAATTTCTCTTTGAGTGTTTTTCTTTTTAGTTTTTTTTTTAGTTTTTTACCTTTTTTCTTTTTTCAGTTTTCTTTTTTTTCTTTATTTTTCAGCGTCACTATGAAGTACATATCGACGAACCTTTGTTTTTTTTTAACTTAAATCTGGTAGGCATTGATGAGCTTATCCAAGTCAAAATCCCAAACCCAATCATCATCGCTATCATTTTCAGTTTTGATATGTTTTGACTCTCGCTGTCCAGGTGGATTTTCATCTAACTGCGCGGTTTTGCGTTCTTTAGCCGCAAGCCTGTTTTCTTGCTGTTCTTGTGATTCCCCGGCACGCTTTCTTTTCTTACTTTCTCTATCAGCTGCAAGCCTGTTTTCTTGCTGTTCTTGTGATTCTTCGGAACGCTTTCTTTTCTTACTTTCTCTATCAGCAGCAAATTTTGGCATAAACTCTTTGAGCAGCTTCCTCGGCTGTTGCCATTGTAGGTTCTTCAGTCATTTTGCAATTAAACATTTTTCCGTGAACAAATGTCTTAAATACCGTTAATGACGTCACCGTCATAGCAAAAATGACGACAACTAACTTCATGACGTCAGTCGACACAGAAACATGACGTCACCTGACAGACAGACACACAGACAGACAACTTATTTTTATATATATACATATATAGATGTCCCGGTGTCCCGGTTGTCATTTGTGTCCCGGTCTGTAATTTCGTCAGTTGACAAACATGACGTCAGTCGACACACAAACATGACGTCACTCGACACACACACACACAGACAACTTATTTTTATATATATAGATAGATTCTTGGCTTTCCCATTGTCTGTGCGTATACAAAGCCTTATGTACTTATAATGACGTCATATGCAAACGCTCTTTTTACAAACGAATAAACATGCATACACACAACTCGTTTTTATATAGATAGATAGATACAATACAAATTACCTGCTTAAAACTTGCGAATATACAACATTCTTCGCTGTCCAATTGTCGCTGCATATAAATAGATTGTCAGGTTTACTGACCCTCGAACATGCAACGTACAATTGTCCATGGGAAAAACAATCAGTATTAAGATCTATACTACATTTTTCTAATGATTGACCCTGAGCTTTGTTGATGGTGATTGCAAATGCTAATCGAATTGGGAATTGCAATCTTCTAAATTGAAAAGGCAGATCCGTTGGAATCATGGGAATGCGAGGAATAAGAACAGCCTCGCCCTAAAAAGGCCCTGTCAAGATTGTGGCCCCTATTACGTTTTCCATTGTTTTTTTTATGGCAAGTCGCGTGCCATTGCAAAGCTTTGGTGGGTTTATGTTACGTAACAATATTATTGGTACGCCTATTTTTAGTTGTAGCTCGTGTGGTGGAAACAATGAAAGATCCACGGAATTTAAAAATTCAGATGGATAATTAACCGCTTCATTTGGTTCCAAAACTGTGTCGACTGACTTGTAAAGGACTGCCTGGTCTCGAATCTTGGTCAAAACAATATTGTTGATTTCGTGGACGTCAATATTTTTGGGTGCAAGAATCGCGCACTGACCCAAACACTTCAAGTTTTATTATGTAGTTTATCAGTGATTTCAACTTTTGCCGGAAGACAAGGGCCGTAATGTCTTGTCTATGAGCCGCCGATTGTCCTTGAAGTAAAAGCTGCTGTATCTCGTCCCAAGATTGATTACATGTAAATGCAATAAATAAATCTGGATGACCATAGAGACGAACATACGCAATAGCATCTTGAGCGTATTCATGCATATGACTTGGACTGCCAGCATATGACGAAGGTAAAATCGTTAATCTTCCAACGTTTGTGGTATTACCGTCATTTACAACTGCATCTCACAAATGAATGTATTGTTCAGAGTGGAGCTTGGTCTGATTCAGACGGATAAATAGCAAACGTTCTGATTCAATTTTTGCATACATATCAACGACGTATTGGTGAAACAATTGACGGCATTTTAAAATATAATTGTCTTCATCCTGCCGAATCATTAGTCTATAGGAATAATAATGCATTGCACTGCATTTCTTATTCATTTCTTTGTTTGTGGCTGGATTTATCAATTTAATATTAAAGTGATAGCCGTCGGCTCCATCCCAAAAAATGATAGGATACTGTAGGGCATCGTAGCATCGATGAGTTTAAGCAATTCTTACCAACTGAGCGTTTCGCTTATGAAGAATAATATCTCGAGGTAAAAACTGAACACCAACCATAACGATTGCCACTTCGTCGATAGTTGGAGCATTGTATCTACGCACATGTTGGCCAGGAGGCGTTTTGTCAGCGAAATAACAATTTTATGCGTATCAGTAGGCATCAAATCGATGGCTGTTTTGAACAGACGCACTAAATTATTATTTTCGTGGAAAAGATGTTGCAATTGGGAAACGATTGTCCTTTCAACATCGGGAGAAATTTCGCAACGTGCTTTCAATTCAGAATTTCTATCACTGATGAATTACAATTATAAAAATTTATGATTCTCGCCTGAGAATGGTAGAAGGGACCCTGCTCTATGATAAATTTGCTCTTTTACTTTGAAAGTAGGCAAATATTGATCTGGATTTTCGATTTGGGCACCAAACGACGTCATTTGGAAACATGAATTATATTTTCTGATCTGTGATAAAAAACGCTTAGACTCTGACGTAGTTCCAGTAAGCAAAGTCTTCAATGGCTCTGGTGGTGCAGCCAATACAGGAAGTTTAACTTTCCATGAGGCGCAACACATTCCCATTGTTTCGCCATTGAATTTCAAGGCCTTGCAATAGGGACAAATTTTAGACGTAGTCCCGATTTTAACACATCTACTCAAGCTATAATCATCGACTGGGCTGTACCTGAATGCCAGGCGATAATTTTCAGGTTGTTCTTGTGATTCCTCGGCACGCTTTCTTTTCTTACTTTCTCTATCAGCCACAAGCATGTTTCCTTGTTGTTCTTGTGATTCCTCGGCACGCCTTTTTTTCACTTTCTCTTTTAGCAGCAAGTCTGGTTTCGCGTTGCTCTGGTAGTTCCTCGATACGTCTTCGTTGACGGAAATTGCGCATTCCTAATCTGGCATTATCTTTTGAAGCCGCAAGCCTGTTTTCACGTTGCTCTTGTGATTTCCGGCACGCTTTCTGTTCTTACTTTCTCTATCAGCCGCAAGTCTGTTTTCTTGCTGTTGTTGTGATTCCTCGGCACGCTTGCTTTTCTAACTTTCTTTATCAGCAGCAAGTTTTTTGGCATTGACTCTTTGAGCAGCTTCCTCGGCTGTTGCCATTGTAGGTTCTTCTGTCATTTTACAATTAAACATTTTCCGACAACAATCTTCTTAGAATTAAAAATTCGTCTTTGAACGAATGTCTTAAATACCTTTAATGACGTCATCGTCATTACAAAAATGACGACAACTAACTTCATGACGACATGATGACATGACGTCACTCGACAGACAACCCACAGACAACTTATTTATATATATATATATATATATATAGATAAGACTTTTTATAATACTATGTAGCTGCTAATTTATAATAGGATTGGTTCAGCCTTTGCTTTTGCAAACTCCTCACACTTTTGTTTTTGCAGTTTTCACTCACCAGCAAAGGTCTATTTCCAGGTGTTTTGCACTAAATAAGCAAATATTCGAATGCATCTGATTGTGTATCTAAACAGATTGATTTCCACCATGCGGCTTAGTTATAGTATACGTGCTCACACGTTGTAATACTTTTTCTGTATTGTCTAGTATCAATGACATTTGATACTAAGTTGGGCAGTAGTTATAATTTCTCGAAACAATTTTGTTCTGTATCAAGTATGATACAGAAAATCATAAAAAAAAAAAAAATCGAAAATGCTAATATAGAAATAAAAGAAAATAATAGTAGCCTGAGGCTTCTCAGTTGGTATGCCTTAAGCTATGGCAAATCTAGTTTTTGGGAACATCTATAATAATGGACCATTTTTTAGAGTGATTTTCTTGGGATGGACCTGGGGCTTTAAAAGAAATCTTTTGGGGGCTCCCTCTTCATTCTTTGGTAGTATCTCCTGTGTCTGTGGAGGTATCGTTTTTTCGCTTTCATTACTGTGTAACCTAGACTATATTATATGTTGCCATTGTCATCCTAAGGTTTTGAGCATCCAAACCCATAATCTCCCCTTAACTGTTTCTCTGTTTAGAGGGATGATTATGCTACTGTTCTTTTGGAATTAGTTTTCTTATTTAGTGTGATGCTCTATGTTATTTTTTTTTTTTAGACAAACGGCAATGCCACTCTATCTGTAAGTGCGATACCAGAAATGCTGAAAGATTTGCCTTCAAAGAACTTAGAAAGTTTTGCCAAGTTTAGTGAAGAGCCTTGGGGATCTACTCATGGAAAGAAAATGCCTGTCTATATTCCTACAGAAGAAAATGATAACGATACTGGTTAAGCCTTTATTATAATTATAAATTTCTTCCTGTTAAATTTTAGTTTCTAGGTGATACAAAATTTTGATTACATAGTAAATATTTAGTGGTTAAGAGAAAGCTCCCTCTCTCTAAATTTTTCTGCAAGACACATTTGAAAATTCTAGCCTAAAATTTTTCTTAATTGTACCCTAAAAAAAAACTTGCATATACATAAGCAATATAGCCCAAAATGAGACAGAGGCGAAGTTTGAAGCCACTTGTATAATATTCAGCTGCTTTTGGAGAGACAGAGATTTCAACAAAATAAATCCGGATTACAATATGTGTTGGTTTCAGCGTTAACCTGATCTCAACACCTATATGATTAAGGCCAGATTTATGAACATCTTACGAGAGTTGTGATTTGACGTGTACACTTGTGAGTGGGTGGGACAAAAGTTAGATGCAGAAATGGCAAGTTTTCTCAGTATTTTGTTCAGTTTTTTTAGTATTAACTTTAGTAAGTTTATCAATCAGTACTTAAATTTTTCAGTGTTTATCCTTGGGTTATACTCTTGTTTTTTTTTCTTTTTTTTTTTAGATCATTGGTCCTAGACCTGAGAAATTAGCAAGCTTTGTTGTACTCAGAACGTAGTATGTCAACAAGTCTTTTATTTTTTAATATTTTGTTAATTCAATCATTTTGCGGTGTATTCTTTTGTTTTGTGCTTCCTAAGTTTTTTTCTCTTTTATTACGGCCAAATATTATTTCGATTGAGGGATGGGGGGGGGCTCACATCGGTGCTTGAGGGGTCAGGGGGATATCAAACGGCAAAGAAGTCAAGGTAGCATGGGCCTGCCCTAAGTCTTCAATGATACATTTTTTTTTTCTAGTGGTAACGAAGAAAAGTTCCTATTTAGCAAAGGTGCTACTCAGTTAATTTCCAACACCCTACATACACAATATAATAAAAAATGCACATACATAAGACAAACAAAAATAAGTTCTGACACTTGGCTTTTACTAAAGCTGTCAGCAAGGAGTTGCTTCAGACGACAGTGTTGTAGTGCAAATTGTCTGTCGGGTGGTTGTAGGTAAATTTTGGATGTGATATTCTTGTTTTAGCCAGCTTCTTTGCTACTGTTGTACTAAAATAATAATAAAATAAAGTAATAAAAATAAATATTTATAATAAAAATATAATCTTCTATATATATAAAAATAAGTTGTCTGTGGATCTGTGGATGGATCAGGTGACGTCACCTGAAAAAACTGGATCAGGTGACGTCAAAACTGAAAAAACTAAAAAAAGGCAAAAACTACAAAAAAAACTAAAAACTAATAAAAAAAATAAAAAAGCTAAAAAACTAAAAAAACTAAAAAAAGGCAAAAACTACAAAAAAAACTAAAAACTAATAAAAAAGCTAAAAAACTAAAAAAAGGCAACAACTACAAAAAAAACTAAAAACTAATAAAAAAAATAAAAAAGCTAAAAAACTAAAAAAACTAAAAAAACTAAAAAAAGGTAAAAAACTAAAAAAAACTAAAAACTAAAAAAAAACTAAAAAAAAGGAAAAAACTGAAAAATAAGCTAAAATAAAGGTAAAAACCAATAAAAAACTAAAAAAAAAACTGAAAAAACTAAAAAAAGGCAAAAACTACAAAAAAAACTAAAAACTAATAAAAAAAAGTAAAAAAGCTAAAAAACTAAAAAACTAAAAAAACTAAAAAAAGGTAAAAAACTAAAAAAGATAAAAAATAAAAAAAAACTAAAAAAAAGGAAAAAACTGAAAAATAAGCTAAAATAAAGGTAAAAACCAATAAAAAACTAAAAAGAAAAAAAGGAAAAAACTAAAAAAAATTTTCATCTAAAAAACTAAAAAAAACTGAAAAAGGTAAAAACTAAAAGAACTAAAAAAGAAAAAAATAAATGACGACACTCAAAGAGAAAGCGACCAGGACAAAAGGAATGTTCGATTAGCAATCAACAAAGCACCGGGACACAGGGAGTATAAATGACGACCAGGACATAAGTAAAAAAAAAACTATCTATATATATAAAAATAAGTTGTCTGTGGATCTGTGGATCGTGGATCAGGTGACGTCACCTGAAAAAACTGGATCAGGTGACGTCAAAACTGAAAAAACTAAAAAAAGGCAAAAACTACAAAAAAAACTAAAGACTAATAAAAAAAATAAAAAAGCTAAAAAACTAAAAAAACTAAAAAAAAGGCAAAAACTACAAAAAAAACTAAAAACTAATAAAAAAGCTAAAAAACTAAAAAAACTAAAAAAAAAGGCAAAAACTACAAAAAAAACTAAAAACTAATAAAAAAAATAAAAAAGCTAAAAAACTAAAAAAAACTAAAAAAACTAAAAAAAGGTAAAAAACTAAAAAAACTAAAAACTAAAAAAAACTAAAAAAAGGAAAAAACTGAAAAATAAGCTAAAATAAAGGTAAAAACCAATAAAAAACTAAAAAAAAAACTGAAAAAACTAAAAAAAGGCAAAAACTACAAAAAAACTAAAAACTAATAAAAAAAAGTAAAAAAGCTAAAAAACTAAAAAAACTAAAAAAACTAAAAAAACTAAAAAAACTAAAAAAAGGTAAAAAACTAAAAAAAATAAAGAATAAAAAAAAACTAAAAAAAGGAAAAAACTGAAAAATAAGCTAAAATAAAGGTAAAAACCAATAAAAAACTAAAAAGAAAAAAAGGAAAAAACTAAAAAAAATTTTCATCTAAAAAACTAAAAAAAACTAAAAAAGGTAAAAACTAAAAGAACTAAAAAAGAAAAAAATAAATGACGACACTCAAAGAGAAAGCGACCAGGACAAAAGGAATGTTCGATTAGCAATCAACAAAGCACCGGGACACAGGGAGTATAAATGACGACCAGGACATAAGTAAAAAAAAAAACTAACAAAACTAAAAAGAAGGTAAAAACTACAAAAAAACTAAAAAGAAAAAAAACTAAAAACTAATAAAAAAACTAAAAAATCTAAAAATCTAAATAAACTAAAAAAGAAAAAAAAAAGGAAAAAAATAAAGGAGAAAAACAAAACTAAAAAACGAATGTATATACAGACCGGTACACCGGGATACAAATGACGACCGGGACACAGGGAATATAAATGACGACCGGGACACAGGGACACAACTACAACGGGGACACCGGGGGAAACAGGGGGATATAAATGACGACCGGGACAAAAAAACTAAAAAGAAAAAAAAACTAAAAACTAATAAAAAAACTAAAAAATCTAAAAATCTAAATAAGCTAAAAAAGAAAAAAAAAGGAAAAAAATAAAGGAGAAAAACAAAATATATATATATATATATATATATATATATATATATATATATATATATATATATATATATATATATATATATATATATATCTATCTATCTATATTCACATGTGGGACATAGGGACACAACTACAATGGCGCGTAACTATTATGGCGCGTAACGACTTACGCGCGCGGGGGGGCTTGGGGGGGGGGCGCGAAGCGCCCCCACCAACTAGGTGTTGGGGTGGCGCGAAGCGCCACCCCAACAGCTAGTCTATATATATAAAAATAAGTTGTCTGTGGATCTGTGGATGGATCAGGTGACGTCACCTGAAAAAACTGGATCAGATGACGTCAAAACTGAAAAAACTAAAAAAAGGCAAAAACTACAAAAAAAACTAAAAACTAATACAAAAAATAAAAAAGCTAAAAAACTAAAAAAACTAAAAAAAGGCAAAAACTACAAAAAAAACTAAAAACTAATAAAAAAGCTAAAAAACTAAAAAAACTAAAAAAAGGCAAAAACTACAAAAAAAACTAAAAACTAATAAAAAATAAAAAAGCTAAAAAACTAAAAAAACTAAAAAAACTAAAAAAAAGGTAAAAAACTAAAAAAACTAAAAACTAAAAAAAACTAAAAAAAAAGGAAAAAACTGAAAAATAAGCTAAAATAAAGGTAAAAACCAATAAAAAACTAAAAAAAACTGAAAAAACTAAAAAAAGGCAAAAACTACAAAAAAAACTAAAAACTAATAAAAAAAGTAAAAAAGCTAAAAAACTAAAAAAACTAAAAAAACTAAAAAAACTAAAAAAGGTAAAAAACTAAAAAAAATAAAAAAAAAAATAAAAAAAAGGAAAAAACTAAAAAAACTAAAAAAAAGGAAAAAACTACAAAAAAAACTAAAAACTAATAAAAAAAAATAAAAAAGCTAAAAAACTAAAAAAACTAAAAAAAGGTAAAAAACTAAAAAAACTAAAAACTAAAAAAAAACTAAAAAAAGGAAAAAACTGAAAAATAAGCTAAAATAAAGGTAAAAACCAATAAAAAACTAAAAAAAAACTGAAAAAACTAAAAAAAGGAAAAAACTACAAAAAAAAAACTAAAAACTAATAAAAAAAGTAAAAAAGCTAAAAAACTAAAAAAACTAAAAAAACTAAAAAAAGGTAAAAAACTAAAAAAAAATAAAAAATAAAAAAAAAACTAAAAAAAAGGAAAAAACTGAAAAATAAGCTAAAATAAAGGTAAAAACCAATAAAAAACTAAAAAGAAAAAAAGGAAAAAACTAAAAAAAATTTTCATCTAAAAAACTAAAAAAAACTAAAAAAGGTAAAAACTAGATTAAAGTAATTCGAAAAAAGAAAAATGGTAAAAAACTAAAAAAAAACTAAAAAGAAAAAACTAAAAAAAAAATTAAAAATTGAAAAAATAAAAAAAAGAAAAAACCCAAAAAGAAAAAACATAAAAAATAAAAAAGATAAAAAACTAAAAAAAACTAAAAAAGCTAAAAAACTAAAAAAAAAGAAAAAACTAAACAAACTGGGAATTGCACAAATATTTCAATATATTTTGACAATATATATAAAAATAAGTTGTCAGTCCATTACGCCAGATTATATCTTCTATATATATAAAAGAAAACAAACTAGAATGTAAAAACTGGAAATTGCATAAATATTTCGAAATATTTTGACAATAGGTTAAAGTAATTCGAAAAAACAAAAATGGTAAAAAACTAAAAACAAAACTAAAAAGAAAAAACTAAAAAAAAACTAAATAAAAAATTAAAAAAAGAAAAAAACTTAAAAAGGAAAAATGTAAAAAAAATAAAAAGGTAAAAAACTAAAAAGAAAAAAAAACTAAAAAAAACCTAAACAGCTAAAAAAAAAGAAAAAACTAAAAAAACTGGGAATTCCACAAATGTTTCAATATATTTTGACAAAAGATTAAGGTAATTCGAAAACCTTAAAACAGATACCCAAAATTTTGATGTTTATTATCAATAAAAAGAAGAAAATTAAAAAGAAAAACTAAAAAAGAAAAAAATAAGAAAAGAAAAAACTATAAAAGAAAAAAAACTGAAATGAAACTGTATCTATATATCTATATAAATGACGACCAGGACACTCTAAGAGAAATTACAGACTGGGATACCGGGACACAAATGACGACCGGGACACAGGGAATATAAATGACGACCTGGACACAGGGATACAACTCCAACGGGGACGCCGGGGGCACAAAAGCTGAAAAACTAAAAAAAACTAAAAAAAGGTAAAAATCTAATAACTAAAAAAAAACTGAAAAAAATAAAAAAAGGCAAAAACTACAAAAAAAATAAAAACTAATAAAAAAATAAAAAAGCTAAAAAACTAAAAAAACTAAAAAAAAACTAAAAAAAGGTAAAAAACTAAAAAAAACTAAAAACTAAAAAAGAAAAAAACTAAAAAAAGGAAAAAACTGAAAAATAAAAGAGAAAAAGAAAACTAAAAAAATATGAATAAATATATATAATGACGACCAGGACATAAGTAAAAAAAAAAACTAAAAAAACTAAAAAAATGGTAAAAACTACAAAAAAACTAAAAACTAATAAAAAAACTAAAAAATCTAAAAATCTAAATAAACTAAAAAAGAAAAAAAAGAAAAAAGGAAAAAAATAAAGGAGAAAAACAAAACTAAAAAACGAATGTATATACAGACCGGGACACCGGGATACAAATGACGACCGGGACACAGGGAATATAAATGACGACCGGGACACAGGGACACAACTACAATGGGGACGCCGGGGGGCACAGGGGGATATAAATGACGACCGGGACACCGGGACACAAGGAATATAAATGACGCCTGGGACACTCAAAGAGAAATCACAGACTGGAACACCGGGACACAAATGACGACCGGGACACAGGGAATATAAATGACGACCGGGACACAGGGACATAACTACAAAGGGGACGCCGGGGTGCACAGGGGGATATATAAATGACGATGGCGACTCAGGGAATGGTCGATTAGCAATCACCATCAACAAAGCTCAAGGGCAATCATTAGAATCATGAGGTATAGATCTGAATACGGATTGTTTTCCCATGGACCATTATATGTTGCATGTTCAAGAGTCGGTAAACCTGAAAATCTATTTATATGCACAGACAATGGAACAGCAAAGAATGTTGTATATTCGCAAGTTTTACGTAGTTAAAAACATATATATATATATATATATATATATACTAGCTGTTGGGGTGGCGCTTCGCGCCACCCCAACACCTAGTTGGTGGGGGCGCTTCGCGCCCCCCCCCAAGCCCCCCCGCGCGCGTAAGTCGTTACGCGCCATAATAGTTACGCGCCATTGTAGTTGTGTCCCTATGTCCCACCTGTGAATATAGATAGATATATATATATATATGTCCCGGTCTGTATATACATTCGTTTTTTAGTTTTGTTTTTCTCCTTTATTTTTTTCCTTTTTTTTTACTTTTTTAGCTTATTTAGATTTTTAGATTTTTTAGTTTTTTTATTAGTTTTTAGTTTTTTTTTTCAGTTTTTTCCTTTTATTTTTTCCTTATTTTTCAGTTTTTTCCTTTTTTTTTATTTTTTTTTATTTTTTATTTTTTTTAGTTTTTTACCTTTTTTTATTTTTTTTATTTTTTTTAGTTTTTTTAGTTTTTTAGCTTTTTTACTTTTTTTTATTAGTTTTTAGTTTTTTTGTAGTTTTTGCCTTTTTTTTAGTTTTTTCAGTTTTTTTTTTAGTTTTTTATTGGTTTTTACCTTTATTTTAGCTTGTTTTTCAGTTTTTTCCTTTTTTTTAGTTTTTTTTTAGTTTTTAGTTTTTTTAGTTTTTTACCTTTTTTTAGTTTTTTTAGTTTTTTTAGTTTTTTAGATTTTTTATTTTTTTTATTAGTTTTTAGTTTTTTTTGTAGTTTTTGCCTTTTTTTTAGTTTTTTTAGTTTTTTAGCTTTTTTATTAGTTTTTAGTTTTTTTTGTAGTTTTTGCCTTTTTTTAGTTTTTTTAGTTTTTTAGCTTTTTTATTTTTTTTATTAGTTTTTAGTTTTTTTTTGTAGTTTTTGCCTTTTTTTTAGTTTTTTCAGTTTTGACGTCACCTGATCCAGTTTTTTCAGGTGACGTCACCTGATCCACGATCCACAGATCACAGACAACTTATTTTTATATATATAGATAGTTTTTTTTTTTTACTTATGTCCTGGTCGTCATTTATACTCCCTGTGTCCCGGTGCTTTGTTGATTGCTAATCGAACATTCCTTTTGTCCTGGTCGCTTTCTCTTTGAGTTTCGTCATTTATTTTTTTCTTTTTTAGTTCTTTTAGTTTTTACCTTTTTTAGTTTTTTTTAGTTTTTTAGATGAAAATTTTTTTTAGTTTTTTCCTTTTTTTCTTTTTAGTTTTTTATTGGTTTTTACCTTTATTTTAGCTTATTTTTCAGTTTTTTCCTTTTTTTTAGTTTTTTTTAATTTTTTATTTTTTTTAGTTTTTTACCTTTTTTTAGTTTTTTTAGTTTTTTTTAGTTTTTTAGCTTTTTTACTTTTTTTTATTAGTTTTTAGTTTTTTTTGTAGTTTTTGCCTTTTTTTTAGTTTTTTCAGTTTTTTTTTTAGTTTTTTATTGGTTTTTACCTTTATTTTAGCTTATTTTTCAGTTTTTTCCTTTTTTTATAGTTTTTTTTAGTTTTTAGTTTTTTAGTTTTTTACCTTTTTTTAGTTTTTTTAGTTTTTTTAGTTTTTTAGCTTTTTTATTTTTTTATTAGTTTTTAGTTTTTTTTGTAGTTTTTGCCTTTTTTTAGTTTTTTTAGTTTTTTAGCTTTTTTATTAGTTTTTAGTTTTTTTTGTAGTTTTTGCCTTTTTTTAGTTTTTTTAGTTTTTTAGCTTTTTTATTTTTTTTATTAGTTTTTAGTTTTTTTTGTAGTTTTTGCCTTTTTTTAGTTTTTTCAGTTTTGACGTCACCTGATCCAGTTTTTTCAGGTGACGTCACCTGACACATCCATCCACACATCCACAGACAGACAACTTATTTTTATATATATAGATATATATATATATATATATATATATATATATATATATATATATATATATATATATATATATATAGATATATATATATATATATATATATATATATATATATATATATATATATATATATATATATATATATATATATATATATATATATCTATATTCACAGGTGGGACATAGGGACACAACTACAATGGCGCGTAACTAATATGGCGCGTAACGACTTACGCGCGCGGGGGGGGGCTTGGGGGGGGGCGCGAAGCGCCCCCACCAACTAGGTGTTGGGGTGGCGCGAAGCGCCACCCCAACAGCTAGTAATATAATAAAAATATAATGCACATACATAAGACAAACAAAAATAAGTTCTGACACTTGGTTTTTACTAAAGCTGTCAGCAAGGAGTTGCTTCAGCCGACAGTGTTGTAGTGCAAATTGTCTGTCGGGTGGTTGTAGGTAAATTTTGGATGTGATATTCTTGTTTTAGCCAACTTCTTTGCTACTGTTGTACCAACTATTACCCCCTGCTTCCCCCAACCCCCATGCCCAGTGAAGAAGGCTTGATTTTACAGTTGAATCATTTGCTATTCCAATAGCCCTGTACACTGCGTTATTGAGTTGCTTGCG